>NC_141695.1:1159633859-1159741359 GCF_964263255.1 Lissotriton vulgaris | reverse complement strand
AACTTATACCACGCTCTCAGGCACTCAAAAAACGCCAGACATCAGCAGGTTCCAAGGGTGTTTAATGACCCCTTACAACATGTTTCGGCTTACAGGAAGCCTTGTTCACGTAAGTTGTGCAACGCGTTTGTGCAGTGTAAATACTGAAAACAGTGACAACATAGACAAAGGACACAGGTCGCAGGTCACAAGCCCAAAGGTTAGGTTCGGCCATATTGGAATGGTTAAATTACGTTGTTAATACATCTTAACACACATAATTTAGAGAATTAAAATTTCACAAGGTGGCATGACCCAAGAGGTAATAGTGAACGCTCAAGTGTTGTGGCCGGGCAAAGTCGTGTGGGAATCAACAAGCATACATTTTCAAAGACATGATAAATTGATGGCAAGGAACAGTCACTAGGTAAAATACCATTAGTTGAACTACGTTGTTAATGCGTCTTAACAATCACAGTAATTGCGCAATTAATGAACTTGTATCAAGGCTCAAGATAAACCCATGCCAGGCATCTAATTGTTTGCACTTCATGACAAACGGTTAGAGTGAGCGCTCAATTGATAAGGCCAAGCAAATTCATGATAGAAGGTAGTCAATGATGAAGGCGAGGACAGTCAATAGGTGAAATACCAAGGGTCATAAGGTGACTACAGTGTTGGATAGTAGGCACCGTTTGCCATAGAGCTGTAAGGCGACCTAATCAAAGTCTATGTTAAAAAGTGATGCCAGTGACGGCGTGCTCTTATCTTAAATCAGGAACTGGTTGTGAAGATAACCGGTGCAGTGAAGGGTCTCATTCTCAGTGAAGTTCCTGTGAATTAAAAAGACAGATGTTAAAATCTAACATGAAAAACAGCGTATGCAGTAAGTCAAAAAAACTTGATGGTAGGCGCTAGGAAGAGGGTATGAAAGTGAATACAGCAAATACAATCAGTTTATACATAGTCATCTTTAAGATGAATTGCAAGCTCTTCATCGTGGTTGAGCCCCCCCGGGGTCTTGGTTTGAAAATTAATTATGTGCCTAGATTCCCTCTGTCTCATTTTTAGGACCCGATTACCACCCCTGGGATTTCTCTCTATTTGTTCTAGAATGAAAAATCTCAGGTGGGTGGGGTCGGAGAAATGAAATTCGCTGAAGTGGCGTGCCACCGGGTATTTTGCATCCTTGTGGATGATAGCACGGTAGTGCTCTAGGATGCGTTTCTTTGCATGGGCGGTGGTACTGCCAATGTACCAGAGTTCACAAGGACAGACAATTACATAAATGACAAACATGGTGGTACAGGTCAAGAATTGGGTGATCTCTTTCTTAATGCCATTGTGTTCTACTCTTTTGACCAAGGTACTGTTTTTACAGGCTTTACAATGCCCACATGGGAAAAATCCCTTGAGGTCAATGCCTTGATTTTTGGAGTAGTCGGTGATGTCACTGCGGACACAGATGTCTTTGAGATTCTGACTTTTTCTATAAGTGATGCTGGGTCTATCCGGGATCAGATTACCAATTACGCTATCACTTTGCAGAATATGCCAGTTTTTGTTGATTATTTTTTGGATCTGCTTGGATTCCTTATTGTAGGTGAGAATGAGGCGTGTGACACTGTCAGCAGAAGTGCCGTCATCTTTGACGGCGTTGTTGAGAGTATCACAATGTTTAATGCTGTCAGCTTTTAGTTTGGCTTTTTTGAGTACCCAGGCTGGATAATCGCGCTGTTTGAATCTGTCCAGCATGTCCTTAGCCACTTGTTGGTAGCTGGCATCAGTGTTGCAATTTCTCCTTGCCCTTAGCAGTTCCCCATAGGGAATACTCCATTTCAGTGGTTCAGGGTGACTGCTCAGGGCATGGAGAATGCTGTTGCCAGCAGTTTCTTTTCTGAAAAGAGTAGTTTGGATCTGATTGTTGACGATGTCAATTCTGACATCCAAATATTCTGCCTTCTCCTTGCTTATATTGCTCGTCAATCTGATGTTTTTATCATTGCGATTGAGACGGTCAATAAAGTCAGAGGCTTGTTCCTCGGTGCCATGCCAAACCAGGAAGAGATCGTCAATATATCTCCACCAGGTAATGACATGGCTAATTTCTTCACTGAACGATGGGTCCGCAAATATCTCTTGTTCCCATTGGCCCATGAAGAGATTCGCAAAGCTCTAACAAAGTGCTAACAATTATTTCCTGTTCGATGGTAAGATCTACCGGCAGGAGACGGGGACGGCGATGGGTTCCAGCTTTGCGCCGAGCTTTGCGAATCTCTTCATGGGCCAATGGGAACAAGAGATATTTGCGGACCCATCGTTCAGTGAAGAAATTAGCCATGTCATTACCTGGTGGAGATATATTGACGATCTCTTCCTGGTTTGGCATGGCACCGAGGAACAAGCCTCTGACTTTATTGACCGTCTCAATCGCAATGATAAAAACATCAGATTGACGAGCAATATAAGCAAGGAGAAGGCAGAATATTTGGATGTCAGAATTGACATCGTCAACAATCAGATCCAAACTACTCTTTTCAGAAAAGAAACTGCTGGCAACAGCATTCTCCATGCCCTGAGCAGTCACCCTGAACCACTGAAATGGAGTATTCCCTATGGGGAACTGCTAAGGGCAAGGAGAAATTGCAACACTGATGCCAGCTACCAACAAGTGGCTAAGGACATGCTGGACAGATTCAAACAGCGCGATTATCCAGCCTGGGTACTCAAAAAAGCCAAACTAAAAGCTGACAGCATTAAACATTGTGATACTCTCAACAACGCCGTCAAAGATGACGGCACTTCTGCTGACAGTGTCACACGCCCCATTCTCACCTACAATAAGGAATCCAAGCAGATCCAAAAAATAATCAACAAAAACTGGCATATTCTGCAAAGTGATAGCGTAATTGGTAATCTGATCCCGGATAGACCCAGCATCACTTATAGAAAAAGTCAGAATCTCAAAGACATCTGTGTCCGCAGTGACATCACCGACTACTCCAAAAATCAAGGCATTGACCTCAAGGGATTTTTCCCATGTGGGCATTGTAAAGCCTGTAAAAACAGTACCTTGGTCAAAAGAGTAGAACACAATGGCATTAAGAAAGAGATCACCCAATTCTTGACCTGTACCACCATGTTTGTCATTTATGTAATTGTCTGTCCTTGTGAACTCTGGTACATTGGCAGTACCACCGCCCATGCAAAGAAACGCATCCTAGAGCACTACCGTGCTATCATCCACAAGGATGCAAAATACCCGGTGGCACGCCACTTCAGCGAATTTCATTTCTCCGACCCCACCCACCTGAGATTTTTCATTCTAGAACAAATAGAGAGAAATCCCAGGGGTGGTAATCGGGTCCTAAAAATGAGACAGAGGGAATCTAGGCACATAATTAATTTTCAAACCAAGACCCCGGGGGGGCTCAACCACGATGAAGAGCTTGCAATTCATCTTAAAGATGACTATGTATAAACTGATTGTATTTGCTGTATTCACTTTCATACCCTCTTCCTAGCGCCTACCATCAAGTTTTTTTGACTTACTGCATACGCTGTTTTTCATGTTAGATTTTAACATCTGTCTTTTTAATTCACAGGAACTTCACTGAGAATGAGACCCTTCACTGCACCGGTTATCTTCACAACCAGTTCCTGATTTAAGATAAGAGCACGCCGTCACTGGCATCACTTTTTAACATAGACTTTGATTAGGTCGCCTTACAGCTCTATGGCAAACGGTGCCTACTATCCAACACTGTAGTCACCTTATGACCCTTGGTATTTCACCTATTGACTGTCCTCGCCTTCATCATTGACTACCTTCTATCATGAATTTGCTTGGCCTTATCAATTGAGCGCTCACTCTAACCGTTTGTCATGAAGTGCAAACAATTAGATGCCTGGCATGGGTTTATCTTGAGCCTTGATACAAGTTCATTAATTGCGCAATTACTGTGATTGTTAAGACGCATTAACAACGTAGTTCAACTAATGGTATTTTACCTAGTGACTGTTCCTTGCCATCAATTTATCATGTCTTTGAAAATGTATGCTTGTTGATTCCCACACGACTTTGCCCGGCCACAACACTTGAGCGTTCACTATTACCTCTTGGGTCATGCCACCTTGTGAAATTTTAATTCTCTAAATTATGTGTGTTAAGATGTATTAACAACGTAATTTAACCATTCCAATATGGCCGAACCTAACCTTTGGGCTTGTGACCTGCGACCTGTGTCCTTTGTCTATGTTGTCACTGTTTTCAGTATTTACACTGCACAAACGCGTTGCACAACTTACGTGAACAAGGCTTCCTGTAAGCCGAAACATGTTGTAAGGGGTCATTAAACACCCTTGGAACCTGCTGATGTCTGGCGTTTTTTGAGTGCCTGAGAGCGTGGTATAAGTTGTTACGAAGCGTCTGACAATATATGTGTATGTATATATGTATGTATATATATATGTATATATATGTGTATGTATATATGTATGTATATATATATGTATATATATGTGTATGTATATATGTATGTATATATATATATGTGTATGTATATGTATGTATATATGTGTATATATGTATATGTGTATGTATATGTATGTATATATGTGTATATATGTATATGTGTATATATATATATATATATATATATGTATATATATATATATATATATGTATATATATTACCTACTGGCGGTCGCCAGTAGGTATATATAGTTAGGATTTTTTCCCTATGGGATTTCTGAAAATTCTATGTCTAATAACTTTGGCGTTTGTGGACGGAATTGGCTGAAATTTTCAGGAAAATGGCACATTTTGTTTCTGAGCAGCTCCTGGAAATTTGGGGGGGTTTCGGCAAGGGGGGGGGCTGAGATAAAAGGGGGGTCCCAAAACACGTTTTTCCCATGTTAATTTCCATAGGGCGGTTGGACTCACTTTTAGCTCGAACGGCTGAATGGATTTACACAAAACTTGGCAAAATTGTAGGGACTGTTAGCCCGATGTGCCTTTGCTAGGTCTCAATATATGTGCTTCAGTGGATTTTGAGAAATTAACGTTCAAAGTAAGATATATATCTGTAACAGCGCTCCGGGCAGCGATCCGGTTCGCGTACTTATCGCGTATCGGAACTTTGCGATGCGAAGCTGATTGGTTCTCCGGTGTCTGTCAACATTCTAAACAGTCCGGAGCGGCCGCCATCTTGTCTCTCGGTAGGATCGAGAGACAAGAGGAGGCCAAAACAAAGGGGGAAATTACCATAAGGGGGCATAGTAGATCCTCGTTGACCCCCTAGGTTTTATGTGGAGGTTTTAAAAGGGCCCAGCAGGGTCAAAACATTTTTTTTTTTTTGTTTTTTTTTGCGCGATGAGCGCCTAGTACGCGAACCGGAAAGCGTTCTGGGAAGCGTACTATAAGGATAATAGAATGATACACTTTTCAAATACTGTATGTTAATTGTTTGTTGTTTTTGTTGTTTTTTTTTTGTTTTCTTTATTTTTAAAGTTTTTTTTTTATTTTGATTGTTTTTCATAATTTATTAAACTTTCCAACATTTCAGTGTCTGAAATGTCATTATTTTCTTGAAATATTGTTTGCAATCTGTGAGGTTGTAAAATGTCCTCATTTTCAAGGAGGGCATCTACTGCTTGGACACATTGCAGCAGTTCTTTATCCAAGTTTTCATCCATAAATTCCATGTCAATTTGATCAATCAATTCTTGGCTGCTCTCTTGCAGGTCCATTTCAAAAGAAACTTGGTTTTCGCCTTCCATTTTGCCTGAAATTTGGATTAAAAAAATATATATTAGTAGAGATAGGGCACTGTTGGGATTAATTTTAGATAGGCAGTTTTTATCAGTGAATTTATCTTTTGGCAGTGTATAGTATCAGAGTGGAAATAGGACTATAAAAAAGTGTATGTGATTTAACCAAGACAAGCCTAACTCCATTCATAACTATAACAGAGAAGTCTATCTAAATACATTACTACTACAGAGGGATAGTATATATCTATCAGAAAAAGTCTACCATATTAAGTTATAGTGCACAATACACTTCAGTTTTAAAAATAACAACTTACCTTTAGAAACAAGTTGAGGTGTTTGGTAGCTATTCAAATGTGATGAACAACAAGAAGTAGCAGTCAAAATGGCTGTGTTTTCTTCTCTTCCTTTATATATATTCAGGTATATAACCAATCAAATGTCAGGTAATAAAAGTAGAAAATGAAAGTAACATTTTCATTGGTTGTCAATTCCAACACTTCAGATGTGTTTTGTGAAGTAATTTACCTCACGGTACTTAGAGAGGTCTACAGGCTAAATGGCTAAATGAAATTTCAATCAAATTTGTGAGAATGAAAGGGATTGTTATGTAGTATGAGCTAATCTATATTTGGTGAGAGTGTCTCTAGTCGTTTTTCTGTAAATTACTTTCCCACCTTTTTTTTGGACCGCTTTCCGGGAAGCGGTCCGGTCCGCGAACTAGGAGCGTAACGGGAGTCCACCATTTTGTGTTTCGGTCGAATCAAGGTATAAAATGGAGGGTAAATAATGTTCTGAATGGGTAGAAGGGGGCATGGTACAAGTATTTTGACCCCCTACGTTTTCTGAGGGTGGCTGAGGAGGACTATATGTGCGAAGAAAAAACTTTTTTTTGGAAATTTTGCGCGGTTAGCTTCCAGTTCGCGTACCGGATAGCGCTCTTTGAGCGTAGTTTGTTGAAAATTACAGAAAAAAGTTAGAAAAAAAATAATAAAAGTGTGTGATCAGATGAAGGGTAGCTCTGAGAAGAGCTTTTGGGTTTATGGTACATTTAGGTACTTATAAGTAGGTACCAATGCACAGTCTTAAATTCAGAATGAAAATTCTGTTGCCTTCATCTGAGAAGTGAACTCCATCTCCTCTGTAGATATCTTGCATGTAGTAACGCAAGTTATTGTTGTACAGGGAGCCCATTCCATGGTCTCTCATGAAAGCTGAAACAGATTTGTTTACATGCTTCCTCGCTTTCTCAATTTGTGGAGAAAATTGGTTGGACCACCTCC
The DNA here is from genome assembly GCF_964263255.1 of Lissotriton vulgaris. Classification (NCBI taxonomy): domain Eukaryota; kingdom Metazoa; phylum Chordata; class Amphibia; order Caudata; family Salamandridae; genus Lissotriton; species Lissotriton vulgaris. The sequence continues at coordinate 1,159,734,325 of NC_141695.1, read as the reverse complement.
ATTTCTGTCTTTGGCATATATTGGAATATACCAAGGCAGTTTGAGGAAAAAGTGCCATTAATTGCTCAAAGGTGTCCTTTAAAAGCATTTCCAGACCTACCCCTGTCAAAGTGCCCAAATCATTACCTCCACAGTGCACAATTGACAGGTCAGGTTTTGGCAAATGCATAAAGGTTTTCACCAATGGTATCAATTGGTGACATTTTAATCCTCTTTGGCCCAACCACTTAATTTCCACATCCTGTAAATTGAGGTTAGGTAAATTTCTGTTCTCAGCATACCTTTGAGCCCAGTGGATGTAACTATGTCCAACAATCCAGACCTTAAACATGGTGGGAGAAGGTTGTTCTGCAGTCAGATGAAGTGTGGTAATGAAAGGGCAGTTGAAACAGTAGGAGTTTGTAAAGAAACAAAACTGTGGATTTCCAGTGCTAATGAATCATTAGCAGTGATTGGTGCATTTCCATTTCTGAAAACAGAAAGTTAGGGTGCATGGATGTGTTCTTTGAAAGATGTAATTTCCTGTGTTTGCTACTTCTCTCATTCCTTTCTCTATTACTTAATTATTCTACTCCTTCCAGTATTTTTCTCACTCCCTCTCTTCTCATACTTCTTCATTATTATTCACTAATTCTGTCTCTATTAATGTTACTGTTTCTGAATGATCTCCAAAAATTTTTAAAACAAGAACAGTAAGTATAAGGATAGGAAACAGACATTTATGTTACAAGAAAGACAGCTATAGGAAGTAAACAAAAGATACTGTTATTCGCAGTCCACTGCTGATGATGTCACTGACCATGTCAAAAATTATGTAATATATGACATGATCAGAAGTGAATTGCGGGTAACAGTATCTTTTCTTTACTCCCTATAGCTGTCTTTTTTGTAACATAACTGTCTGTTTCCTTTCCTTATACTTACTGTTCTTTTTTTTAAAAAAAATTTTTGGTTCGCTCCTGGTTCGCGTACCGGAGTGCGAACTGGGAGCGAACTAAAAGAAATAGAGCTTGGCAGAGTTCAAAGAATTCTACCAATTTTTTTTTATAATGGGGAGGTAGTTCTGAAAAGAACTTTTTTTTGGCTTTTTGTTGTTTTAAATTTTTTTTATTATTTTTCTGAACATTTTTTATATTTTTTTGATTTTTTCAGAACATTTTTTATATTTTTTATTTTTTGGGGGGAGGGGGGAAACAAAAATGATTCATCGAAGAGGGCTCAACAGGAGCAACAAAAAAAAGAAGAATTTATTTTTGGGGGCGTTTTGGACATACATGATTTTTGATTGCTCTTATTATAAGAGTTATGCTACTTTCGCGGTAGCATAATATTTGATTGCACCTCACGCAAACTTGTTTCACTTCCCCCATGTCCATTTGAATATTCGGGATCAACTCCCTTGCTTCTGGTCCCGAAACTTCTGGCACGACCGATCTTCTGGCTATTGCTGGGGAATTTTGTTGTTCGTCCCGAAGCTGAGCAGCACTATAATTATTTGGGTGCCACCTACTCATGTGCCTGTGCATTGTAAAATTCCCAAAACTATATTTTTTGTCCGTCCCCCTTGAAAGGCGATCATCACAGATACGGCAAAAGACATATCTGGCGTTCACTTTCTTTTGCCCTGGTGGAAATTAAAAAAATTGCCAGATGAAATTTTCCTTCCTGTTGTACCTCCTGGACTCCTCTGGCAAATATTCAGGCTCTTCCTCCTCTTCCTGATCTTCCTCTTCTTGAAAGATTGGTTGAGTAGGTGGTCCTTTCTTTCCATGAGGAGGTGGAGGTGGTGGTGGGGGAACACTACCAGAAGCAACAACTGAAGCCATTTCTCTGGAATGTAAAAGGGTCTTTCTCTCACCAAGATGAAAGTCAGAGTGAGGAAAGAAGGAGGGGTTTTCATCATTTGGGAAAAGCCGAAGTTCTAAACCAATGAAAAGTGTTAATTTTAGATCACATGACCTAGTATTACATCATTAGGAAACCAAAAGTGAAATGAACCAATGAAAAGTGTTATTACCGAGTCACATGACCTGCTGTGTTTACGTTTCGCGCTTTGCGCCGCTTTCCGGTCCGCTTCCGGGTCCGCTAACTTGGCGCGTCCGATGACGTATTACGCGACAACGCAAAACGTCATTCTAACGTAACAGTTACGCTAAAAGAACGTTTACCGGTTCGCGGACTGTGAGCGGAACAAAAAAATATTTTTTTAAAAAATGTATTAAAAACATGTAAAATATATTTTAAGATTTAAAAAAGAATACATTTTACAGCTACAGATATTAGCTTTCAAAAAACCATTGAAATTCAATGAAAAATCCATAGGTTATAGAGAATATATAGTTAGGAATTAGCATTTACAAAACCTTAAAAATTCACTGAAAAAACCATAGGTTATAAACCATATATAGTTAGGGAATAGCATTTTCAAAACCTTATTTTACTCGCATAAAACCATTGAAATTCCATATATAGTTAGTTGCACTAACTATATATCGCGCACCCGCAATCCACTGCCGATGATGTCACACATTACATCATTCATGACCTGGTCAGTGACATCACTGATGACATCACTGATGACATCTCAAATGACATCACTGATGACATCTCAAATGACATCACTGATGACATCTCATTTGACATTACTGATCACATCACTGATGACATTATTCATATGATAATTTGATGAACCTCTTCAGACTCTAATAAAACCTTAGATACAATCACTGTAAACAGACAGTCACAGACTGTCACTCATCCATGGAGTTACTCACACACCTAGTCAGTCATGCAAAGAATCAATCACACCTCCATTTCCTCAACTATACAGTTATACAAACTTTACTTATTCAAACATATACTAACACATATTTACTCTCTTATACAATCCCTGATTCAAGTTCACAATGATCCATACAGCCACTCACACATTCACTGGCTCTTATGCACAGTTATTTATATATGTCAACTCTCACATGTACTGTGTTTTACATATGTACTTACTTTGACATGTAGCACTGAGATATCCATTCACTCACCAATACACTCATGCACACAGTCAACCGCCCATACAGCTGTTTCCACATGCACTTTTGAAACCATACATCTAGTGAATCAACTGCTCACACATCTATGCACAGAGTCATACACCTCCCAGCCACCCACACACACACTCAGTCTCCCATACAAATACTTGGGCAACTAATCAATAACCCATATAGTTACTCATATAGCTACTTATCAACACATGCAACAGTTTACAGAACAACAGACATAATGATGCACAAATTAAAACAGTTTAGTCACTAACTCATGCACTCAGTGAGACACATTTAATCACTCACTCATACAGTCAGTCATGCACCTACTAAATCCTTCATCCAGACACTTATACATCCACTCATTCTTCAATATGTAAGACATATTTTAACTTCACAGAAACATACAGTCACTGGATGTTGTCATCAGTGATGTCATCAGTGATGTCATTTGAGATGTCATCAGTGATGTCATCAGTGATGTCATTTGAGATGTCATCAGTGATGTCATCAGTGATGTCACTGACCATGTCATGAATGATGTAATGTGTGACATCATCGGCAGTGGATTGCGGGTGCGCGATATATAGTTAGTGCAACTAACTATATATGGAATTTCAATGGTTTTATGCGAGTAAAATAAGGTTTTGAAAATGCTATTCCCTAACTATATATGGTTTATAACCTATGGTTTTTTCAGTGAATATATATATATATATATATATATATATATATATATATATATATATATATAGTTGCTATTTACATGCCGCAACTTGGACAAATGATGCAAGTTTCCTTGATGTTCAGGTGATGAAAGCCGTGTTACCATGTCTATAGCCAGGCAATACATTTGATGCCAGTTGTTATTGCCTTTATAATGGAGCAGGTATTCTTGACAAATGCTGAAGGCAACATGAAAATGAGGTGAATGCCTAAAAAACATTTCCCATTTTGAAGAGATTTTACTGGGCATTTTCACATCAGATCACCAGTCCGTGGACAGGTCCTCGTTTGGGTCCGATGCCATTCACTAATATCTGGGTCATAATAGTCAGGAGGTCTCAATAATGTACAGAATGGGCTTTATCCAAAAATGTGACCATGCATGTGGGAAGCGGGGATTACAGGAAAAATCCCCAGTTATTTACTACAATTCTAGGTCAGTCATCATTTGTGTATTTTTCAGTTATGCAAGAGCTGTGTGTGCACCATGGCACCTACTGATATATATCCATGCTTGTTCATATTCTGTGTCTAGTGCAAGACTCACCCAGCTAACAGAGCGGGAAAACGTCTAATGCTTTTATTTTAAAGCTGTCCTTTTAAAAGAAACCCTAGTGTTTTTAGTCAACTGTGTATTAAATATAAAAAGTGCAGAATTTCGGAAACAAAATAACCAATTTTGGAACATTGTCTTCAGTTATGTGTAGTGCCTCCCTCGATTCCATGTTGCGATGTTTCTGATTGGTATTGCAAATGGTTAGTTCTGACTTCATGTTTTTTGCTTCTACAGTTGAAAACGAGAGCCACTGTGACTTTGTGAAACTGCGAGAAATGTTGATTCGCGTCAACATGGAGGACCTCCGGGAACAAACTCACACCCGTCACTACGAGTTGTACAGGCGTTGTAAATTAGAAGAAATGGGCTTTAAAGACACAGACCCGGAAAGTCAGCCATTCAGGTAATCGAGTGACATTGGACTGGGAAAAGTATTGTTTGGGGTTGGCATGTCTGAGATCTACACCATTACTAACAAAAGTATCAGTACATAGAAGTTTCACCATACGTACGTAAACATGAGATTTCTGTTTACCAGATGATTAATGTCAGTAAGTTAAATTCAATGGAAATCTTAGACTCTCTATGCTAGGTGTGATGGAAAAAAGTAAAACATGTTTAGGTCTAGGCTTAAACTACAGAGATACATGCACATATAGTCGTCATTCCTATCTTGTACACCTTCTTTTTGACAACTTTAATCCTAGGTTTCTGTAAATGAGCACCAGGATGTTCTTACTGGTGTAATCAGATTTAGCCTCTGTGAAATGATGGCTAGTTTTTGTTTTTTTAGAAGGCCGGTTATGGGTATCGGATGTGGAACAAACCTATCCGCTAACTACTACTCCAAAATGCTAATCAGTTAAGTCTTGGCTAATGCTTGTGTGTTTCATTGGGGTATATTTGTGATAACTTGTTGAGATAACTTGATTTGAATCTTTATTTTGAAATGTTTGATATATATACCACATTTTCCGGCGTATAAGACGACCCGGCGTATAAGACGACCCCCTACTTTTGTTGATAAAATGTAGGTTTCGTGCTATACTCGCCGTATAAGACTACCCCCACTTCCAGCGCAGCCCAACGCAGGATGTGTATATAAGCTTAAATTCAGATGTGTGTTGCCACTGGCATTAGGTACAAGGTTTAGTTCTAATCTGTCATATTTCATTGTACACACATTGTGCGGACAGGTAAATGAGGCACATGCTCTTCTTACATACTCTCGATTGAACTTTATTACATCAGTGAAAAAGGAAACAAGCTAGTAGCACATAGTTCCCCAGAATACTTAATGCTATTGAGGACCAATAATAAGGCTTCCAGAGACTTGCGTTATTCGTCCAGAACTTCTGCAAACAACATGGCCTCATATTATGTACCTGGCACAAGTTTGCAAATGCTCATGCACAGGTGAACATCACCATGTGGCAACTGAAAATCCTGTCTCTTGCCACCGAAAAAAACAGCATCGGTCTTCTGTTAAAGTTACGATTCAGAAAAGGGGCTGGTGATGAACAGAGTGTCTGAATTAAGCAGACCACTCTTACCCAGTCCAAAGATCAGGGCTTGATCCATCACCGTTATTTATCTCACTGCCCCATCCCAGCTCAGAACCTGGCTATATGCAAATCAGTCTGTCCCTGGCCCAGTGCATCATGGGAACAGGGCAGACTAAACTACCAAGCCAATTCTTCACCAGAAAGGAGACAAGCTACCGGGGACCGGTTTCTGGCATTTCAGCCGTCTTCGGCCCGGCTTGCTTGAATCCTGATGGAGCAGTGAGAAAGGGACTCATGTCTGAGTATACCCTGCCACACCTATAGTGGCCAAAAACGATTCAGAAAAGGGGGTGGTGATGAACAGAGTGTCTGAATTAAGCAGACCACTCTTACCCAGTCCAAAGATCAGGGCTTGATCCATCACCGTTATTTATCTCACTGCCCCATCCCAGCTCAGAACCTGGCTATATGCAAATCAGTCTGTCCCTGGCCCAGTGCATCATGGGAACAGGGCAGACTAAACTACCAAGCCAATTCTTCACCAGAAAGGAGACAAGCTACCGGGGACCGGTCTGCCCTGTTCCCATGATGCACTGGGCCAGGGTCAGACTAATTTGCATATAGCCAAGTTCTGAGCTGGGATGGTGCAGTGAGCTAAAAAACGGTGATGGATCAAGCCCTGATCTTTGGACTGGGTAAGAGTGGTCTGCTTAATTCAGACACTCTGTTCATCACCACCCCCTTTTCTGAATCATTTCTGTTAAAGTTAAGCTGCACCATCTCCTATTGAGAAGCGGTCTGACACCTTCGGGTGAAGTCCGCGCTATATAAAAACGCATGAAAACATACCGTCAAATTTGGTACCCGGCGTATAAGACGACCCCGACTTTCCAGAACATTTTAAGGGGTTAAAAAGTAGTCTTATACGCCGGAAAATACGGTATATGAAAACTTAGTGTTGTCCAGGGAGTTGGTGGTTATTGATGGGTGAAGTTTGGTACCTATTGAACATTTATGTAAGCTTCCCTTTCTGTTCTCTGCATGGAAAGTGTTTTCCGTGCTGAATTAGGGTCCTCTTGGAGGATGTGCATGGTGTGGAAAATAACCTGTTCCATGATCAGGCCATTTATGAGGTAGGGCCTTGCCCTGAAGTTTCTACGAAGAGCAGGTTACAGATAATTCTTGCACTTTGTCTTTTTTTTTTTTTTTTTAGACAAAAGGGGGACTCCTGGAGTTTAATTTACTCTTGACGTATTTATTAGACTAATGCAGAAGAGTTTTAATGTAATTTCTAGGGGGGAAAAACAGCTAAAGCGCACTTTACTCTTTAATCTAGAGCCTAGCATTGCTGTATCTTCTCAAGATGGTGCTTGATGACTGGGTATAAATGGAACGACCAATAGTAGCAGTGTTTGCTCCCAATTGCGCATCTAGGCCAGATGAGGAAAATCGGAATTCAGATAACCTCTGTTCTCTTTATTAAAAAAAAGCATCCTGTATCATACCTTTAAAGTTAAATCAATCCAGGGTCTGCTACGACATCAAGGAGATGTAATGTTTTGTGCCTGGTAAGTTAACTTTCTGTGCTTAAATCCACCTCCACCACTACTGTTGTTCTTACTTCTGAGAGGTATATGTGCCCATAAGACTTTGCCAATGTGGCATTGTGGGATGCGTCCTTCCGAAAGCATTTTTGTTAGATGCATCTTCCAGAGAAGATACTCGGCGTGGCAATGCTCTTCTTCATAATCAGTGAGAAAAAAATCGTATATATATTTAGCAATCAGTTTCCGGTCTTGCCGTCCAGGTCGTTTCACACTAATTTGTGGCAGCAGAGTCCCGGAAAAGTAATAATAAAAGAGGGATTGGGTCTATCAGTGCTTTAAATGGGCAAGTAGTGTTCAGTACTCAGTACCTGCACTTCTTAAAGTTGAGAGGCTGAGTACTCGCACTTCTGAGAAATGCAATTCCTTTAATGGGAGACTACTAGCACTGCTCAGTAGTAAGCAGGTTCTCTTGGATAGTAAGTACCTGCTCTTCTAAATTTCAATTTCAAGCCCTTCTAACTATCCATTCTTTCCTAAGCACCTTTAAAACTTAGCACCCAGCAGTGATTCCCAAAATGAACCCCAAATTGTATTAATTGTGATTTTGTGTGTGGAGGTAAAATGATGAGTTAGTGCCAGAGCTGGAATTGGAAAAACCTTACTCTGAAAAGCCATAAATTGGGGATCAAGAATGGCAAGAAAAAGGGGAGTGAATTCACAAGGCGCGGAGTCATCTAAAGCAAACAACTTCTACAATTCGTTTTTAAAAACCTGTTGCAAAGAAATTAGCACCAAGGAGAAACGTCACAGTAAATCTGTTCTGGCTTAATCGTTTGCAACGGCTGCATTATAAAATATACTAAGGGGTTAAAAGCGCCTTCTGCAGAGAGCTTGTGTACCCAGTAAATCTCAGGGAATAATATCAATGGTAAGATAACTCTGATTGGTAAAGCATTTGCTGGGGATATCTGTGTTTTGTTTAGTCACAGTTTTGACTCACAAAGTAGCTTGGGTATTAATGTGTCTCCTGGAAAGCGCAATGTGTGTAGCATGTTTATGACAGATTATTTTGGTATGTTGCTCGGTAAGTGGGTCACTGCTTTAGAAACAGAGATACTTTCATTACTTGCAATTCATAAATGGAAAACCTTTTAATTGAGCACAGTAAGCATTAAATCAGCATCAAGGACCTATATGCAAAATGCAAATCATGGGTTTAGAACCTTATTGTTTGTTCCTCAACCCGTTATTATTATGCTGCTAAAAAGGGTTTCTTAGAGAAGTAAAAAAAAAAAAAAGAAAAGCCCCAAGCACTGGGGTTACATTTTAAATCCTGATTTTGTTTTTCCCGGCCATACAATCATAGCATTTAATCCCTACCATTAAAGACAATGTGTGACTCCTACACCTTGAAACCCTGTTTGACTTATGTAACATCCTGTACATTGATTTACTCGACAAACCTGTATGATTTATTGTGAATGTGTAATGTGTGCGGAATTTTTAGCGCTCTGACACCCTATAGCGTGATTATCAGTACTATAAAAGTATTAAATTAGCAAGCGCTATTTTAACAGTTTTCGTTTAAATAGCTGTACATACTTATACATCTGACATTCTTGCAGTGCATGCATACCTCTTGCATATAGGTGTTGAACAAAGTCAAAAACTTGCCTCCAAATCATAGTTTCTCTTAAGTACTTGTGAAGTGTTAATAATATGTGCGCCTTTGTTTCCCTATTGCATTGGCATCTAGGAGTTAAGGTGCAGATGGCTCCCAGTAGGATTATAGTCGAACAAAAGGAGGCTGAATGGTTATTAAATTCGCCCTTTGTTTTGCACCATAGCTGGAAAGTAAAATAACAAATCTCCTTCACCACTTGCACCTTGCTGCTCCTAACAGCAAGCAGACCATGTGCGGGCGCTGCTGAATTGTCTTGGTGTTGGCAAATTACGCCAGGACCAATTCAGCATATTTCACGGGGCCATCAAATGCCCGATCCAGCAGAATAATAGCTGCCAGATTAGGATCCGGCTGATTCTCTATTCATTCCATCACTGGTTAGTGCTGGATGCAGACCGCCAACTCAGTTTTACTTCAGATGGAATTTATTTCTGCACTCGTGACCTGACCGTTTTCAATTACTTGTACTTTCTACAGCAAGACAAGTAAGAATCTAGGTTTTTAATTTTATTTTGAAATACATTTCTTTTCCATGCCCCAACGTTTTGGGCATTTGCTCTTCCCTGGAAGGATTTAAACATCCATATGGTTTTATAAGGTAGTTGATCAAAATGTATTGGCAAATTCCTAGAAAATGGGCCCTGAAATACTGTACAAACGACCAACTCACCTAACACAGGTATTGTGCTGTTCTGTAGATGTCCAAGAAATCTGAAGGACTGGCAAATGTCTGCATGTGGGTTTACTTTTAAAAGACAATTTAGTGTGTCCAATGTCAAGCCCTCGGTAGAGTCAGCAGTATGTTTTTTAAGTTGCCTTTTTTATTGTCCTTGGTAGTAGGGGGTTTCTGATTTGGTGGCTGTTTGTTGGCTACAAGCTTCATTCTTCAAAATGTGATTGCATTACTCTCTTGTGTCTTCAGTCTTCAGGAAACGTACGAGGCAAAGAGGAAAGAGTTTCTTGGTGAACTGCAGAGAAAAGAGGAAGAGATGAGGCAAATGTTCGTAAACAAAGTCAAAGAGACCGAAGGAGAGTTGAAAGAAAGAGAGAGGGAGGTACGTATGTAATGTATTTGAAACAAAAACTTCTATCTCTTGACAAATTCCAGTTGCTTAGTGGCTCATGGGTTGTTATACATGGAACAACACTTGGGACAACACAAGGTGGCGACCGCCCTCGGAAACCCACCTGCCCCCTCAGACCACACCAAGAACCTCAGCATCATACTAGACTCATCACTCACCATGAACCGCCAGGTCAACGCCGTCACCTCCAGCTGCTTCAACACCCTCCGCATCCTCCACAAGACCTTCAAGTGGACCCCCCCACCCCGCTCGAGTCAAGGAAGACAGTCACCAACGCACTCACCACCAGCAGACTGGTCTACGGAAACGCACTCTATGCCGGCATCAACAAGTCCCTACTCTGCAAACGCCAGACTATTCAGAACACTGCTGCCAGACTTGTCCTCGGCATCCCCCGGCACGAACACATCACCCAGCACCCACATAGACTGCACTGGTTCCCGGTGGAGAAGAGTCCCCTTCAAAATACTCACGCCTACAAGTGCCTACACAACAACGGACCCAAATACATCAACGACAGAATCAACTTCCACGTACCCAAAAGAAACCTACGATCTTCCAACCTTGCACTGGCCGAAACATGCGCATCCACAGAGCCAGAGCAGGTGGGAGATCTTTCTCCCACGTTGCAGCCAAGACATTGATCAACCTACCGGCAAACATCAGACAAACTCCCTCCCTGAACACCTTCAAGACCCTCAAGACCTGGCTCTTCGGCTAGACAGTTCTACTGACTCCACTTGCCCCCTGCCCCTCTCTCCCCCCAACGCCTTGAGACCCTCACGGGTGAGTAGAGCACTTTCCAATTCCATGATTGATTGATTGATTATACGTGAAGCTGTATTCTGTCAAGTATTCAGCGTATGCAGGACTTATTGCAGATAGCTAAAAATTGACCATTGGTAGTACTCATTTCTGCTATTAATGCATGAAGGGCACTATACTTTGCATGGGAATTCTAGGCACATCAGAGAGCGACAGTCTTCAGTGGCCATTAAACTGCTTTATTTAAGAAACAGCTTAACCAATTATTAGCCATATTTGTAACATGCTAAGTATTAGACGTGCCCTAGGTGTGGTACTGCCTCTGTGCCTTGTTCTTCGACTCCCAGTGAGACCAGATGGCTGCAGTCCAGTAACATATGTTTGTCTCTTGGAATCTGGTGGAACCAGCCTGGGACACATACTTATTTAACTGTCTTGTGCACACAACTGTTTTGCAACAAATGTTCCTGCGTGTAGCAGTCTGTTTCCAGTTGCCTGTGCTTGTAGCTGCAAAAGTACTTGAAACAGACATTCCTTCTTTGTATACCACAGAAATGCATGTGGTTAGCACAGTGGCGGTACATTGGAAGAACTCTGGTGTTTCTACGTTAAAATGCTACAACACTAGGTGTGATCCTGTGCGGTAGCAGCACAACTGAATAAATTACACACTTGGTTGCATCTTTTCAGCTCTACATGGGAAAGCTAATTTATTTGAGTCCTTTTATATGGTTTATCTACTAGAAAGGGCAAAAGCTGGAACAAAGCGGTCGATAAGAAGGAAGGTTGAGATAGAAGCAGCAAAGGTGATCAGGAATATGATTGGAGGACAAAGAAGACATGTCCATGATACTCTATCTATTGTATTTCTCAGGTGTCTTCTGTCTCTTTAACAAGTCAAATAGCCAGTATGTGTTTGTGTGAGTCCTTTGCGTCACTTACTTGCACTATTGCTGTCCTTTAATCTCATATGTTTTGGTATTCCAAAGCCTAGCTGTATGCTTTTTTATTTTGACTCACCGTAAGATAGTTCACACTACATGTCACTTTAAAGTATGTACTGCAGCTTTCCAGGGAAGGAAAATGCAGCGTCTTGTAAGAGCTTAGCTTTAGAGCTCTGTGGTCTTATTTTGCAGGACAGTTCAAGAGGAAGGTAAATGACCCAAAGTGGCAGGAAGGGATATCCCAATGCTGACCCCAAGAAATTCCTGTAGGCTAGCGTGTCGCAGTGATAACCATACAGACAATTGGCATTTTACCTTGCTGCAGTTGCATACACAAAAGACAACTATGTGAGTTCCTTGCAATCCTATCTTAAACAATTAAAACTCCTATGGGCAGATAAGCCCACTGCAGCAGTAACTCCAAGAAAGCCAAAAGTAGCCAAAGTGTTGTTATAACTGCAAGACAGGCACAACCCTTAGGTAGGCCTGCCTTAACGTGCAGGTGTGCCTGCAGCAGTGCGGTTTGCAAGAAAGGTTGTTAGGCAGATTTGCTAAAGGTCCGCCTGCAAGAAAGGTGATCTGGTAAGACTGCTGCAGTACGTACTTTAAAGAAGACAATCAGGTAGGCATGCTGCAGTTCATGGCTGCAGCCAAATGACCCCTTGCTGTCCTACCTGCATGGTAGATTTTACGATAGGTCTGCAGAGCTGCAAAGTGCTAGAAACGCAGACAAGGAGGCATGCTGCGATGCTAACTGGTTGTGTGCTCCCTTTTTAGCTTCAAGAAAAGTTTGAACATTTAAAGAGGATACATCAAGAAGAGAAGAGGAAGGTGGAAGAGAAGAGGCGGGAGCAGGAGGAAGAAATGAATGTATTCAACAGAAGGAAAGTTGCAATGGAAACCTTGCAATCGCAAACTCTGCAAGCAACTTCACAGCAGCCTCTAAAGAAGGACAAAGACAAGAAAAAGTAAGCATTTTATTAACTCCCTTTCTCTTTTTCTCACTAACCTTAATTTTTCTGATTTTATTTTCCTGAATTTCTTTAGCATTTTGTTTTGATTCTTCTGAATACATCTGCAGTCAATACTCACTGTGTAACGTCCACTATCTGTACTCGCCAGCCAAGCCTGGTTATTAATAGTGCAATATCACTAATGTTCTCAAAACAACAACTTAAAGAATTAATCTCTTCACTAAAATGTATAACTACGCTTATTGGCAAACGGTAACATGCACAACATTGTGAAATTCTTTTGTTTTTGGCGCAGATTAGCAAATAGTGTATGGTCATAGTTAATGCTTCTCAAAACAAAATATTTTATGCTTGAAGAAAACACGTAGCAGAAGGCAAGTAATGGACGAGTTCTTGTTATTTACAGGCCTACAACCTTAAATAAATTCTTAAACATTGATTATGGGCTTTGACACAAGAAATGTTCATAAAATGTATGGTCTACAAGTCACTCAGTGCTTTGAATGTGAAGATGTCAGTCAGGTGCATTCCTTTTTTACTCTTGACTGGATTCATTTTAAAGCATCAAGTACAAAGTTACTCTATATGTGGGCTTTGGATTAAACCCTGGTTCACTCTTGAGGTGAGTATTTTGAAGCTATGTGTTAGACAAAAAGAAACTTGAAACAATGACTCCCTAATAGGGATATAAGTGCTTTTAATGCAGCGGAATTAGGAGTAACCAAGTACATAAAACTGTCAATAGTATGTTTTCTCCACTGAACACTGAATGTGGGGCTAAGATGACGCTACTAGTGTGGCCAAAAGAGGGAGTACCGTTATAAGAAATATTCGCCTGGATAATTCAGGGATCTAGATATCGGAGATAAAAATACCTTAGGGTAAACCTGAAGGATATCCTTTTTTTTTTTAGGCGTCCTAGGTATGATTAAAAGATTATATGGGGATGTTATAGGTACTATGGCCTTCCCATCCACTCGTTTGTCAACATGTTTCTGCCCAGTTCATTGCCAATATGGACGTGAAGGGCATTAATCAGGGCTGGGTATCCCTGTCTAGCTTCACAAAACTTCATGCATGTGAGATTGGGATTTCCTACCTTAAAGAATTGTATATACCTAGGAACAGACAAATAAATCAAGGAATTAGAGCTTGCATCATCTTGGTTGCACAATGTCATCTTTTTAGTATAAAACTACCGTCAGCACAGCGTGGTCCGTGGAAATATCGCTGCAACCACAAGGCCGAATAGCACACGTGAATATGCAAAGCTGTGAGGAGACAAAAAAGTGCAACAATAGTGAATATAAACTTACACTACTGAGAGCAGTGTTTAACATCGTCTATTCTCAAGGGTGGCGGTTAACTATATTGGCGGTTGCTCTTAGGTCGGAGTTAAGGGTATTAGTGTAATATATCAATTAACCACTGAAAGCATTTATATTTATGGTAGGTTCTCTTTTGATAATGCAATCAGAACCCCGTAATTAATACTTAGAGTAAGGCTCAAATACCATTGCGGGGAAGTCTTGCTAATTTAAAGGCCTCTAAAAAAAAACGCGCGCCTACTTAAGTTAAACCTATTACTGTCCCATTACTAATTCCTAGTGTGATGCTGAAAGCAGCAACAAACAAGCACGCTTTTTTACAGTAAAATAACAAACCTTTAAGGAACATCTCCAGTTACCTATTTGTCTCCCTGGAGAGCTGAACTCTTACCTATCACAGGTGGTGCCCGGTAAAGAGTGAGCTGCCATGTTTAAGAGAAGTTGCTGTGTAAATGCTGGCGCATGCTGGAACCGTGGAGACGTGTACTCTATTTATTGGCTCATTGCTCCTGAGCCATGGGCGTCCATAGAACTTTTTGTGGGGGGGGAGGGGGGGGGCTAACCTGGCAAATTAAGGGGCGTGGCTAATGTCAATCAATAGGGGCGGGGCTAAAATGTCAGGCACTCCGGATCGGGTAATGCTCAGGCCAAGCTGAGAAAAAAAAGTGGTGAATTCTGCATTTGAAACTGGACAACAATTAGAGCACACATGAACCCTAAAATTACCCCCCTGGCCCCTTAAAACTCATACATTCCCTGATACCTAAAATTAGCCCCCTGGCACCCCATAACCCATAACACAGACCCGCCCTGGCCCCTAAAATTGTCCCCTGGCACCCCAAAACACATACCCACCCGGAACCCTAAAATTACCCCCATGGTACCCCAAAACCCATACCCACCATGAACCCTAAAATTATCTTCCTGGCACCCCAAAACCCATACCCACCCTGAAACCTAAAATTAACCCTGCCCCCCCCCCCCCCCCCCCAAAACTCATACCCGCCATGAACCTTAAAAATACCTCCCTGGCCCTTTAAAACCCTTACCCGCCCTGAACCCTAAAATTACTCCCCCGGCACCCCAAAACCCATACCGACCCTGAACCCTTAAATTATCCCCCTTGCATCCCAAAACCCATACCCACACTAAGCCCTAAAATTACCCCCTGGCACACCAACACCCTTACCTGCCTGGAACCCTAAAATTACCCCCTGGCACCCCAAAACCCATGTCTACCGGATCCCTAAAATTACCCCCTGGTGCCCCAAAACCCATACCCACCATGAACCCTAAAATTACCCCTGCCCCCCCAAAACTCATAGCTGCCCTGAACCCTAAAATTACCCCCCTGGCACCCCAAAACCCATACCGACCCTGAACCCTAAAATTACCCCCCTTGTACCCCAAAACCCATACCCAACATGAACCCTAAAATGATCTCCCTGTCACCTAAAAACCCATAGCCACACTGAACCCTAAAATTACTCCCTGGCACACCAACACCCGACTGGAACGCTAAAATTACCCCCTGGCACCCTCTGAGGGTTGGGCCATAGGGCACCTCTCTGCCTCCCTCTGAGGCTTGGGTTATAGGGTACCTCTCTGCCTCCCTCTGAGCCTGAGATCCTGGGGCACCTCACTGCTTCCTCCCCCTGAGGCTAGGTTCCTTGGATACCTCTCTTCCTCCCTGTGAGGCTAGGTTCCTTGGATACCTCTCTTCCTCCCTGTGAGACTAGGGTCATAGGGTACCTCTCTTCCTCCCTGTGAGACTAGGGTCATAGGGTACCTCTCTTCCTCCCTGTGAGACTAGGGTCATAGGGTACCTCTTTTCCTCCCTGTGAGACTAGGGTCATAGGGTACCTCTCTTCCTCCCTGTGAGGCTAGGGTCATAGGGTACCTCTCGTCCTCCCTCTGGGACTAGGTTGCTTGGATACCTCTGCCTCCCTCTGTGACAGGAAGACTCCCTCGGGAGAGTCCACAAGTAACCTGTGACAACAGCACACCCTCGCACATGAGTACTAAGACAGCTGTTCTATGTACATGTGTGTAACAGCATTTTTTAACTTAGGGTCACTCTGTTCAATCCATATAAATACTAATGTTGTTTTAGTAATAACTCCCACTCATTGGCACACACAAACCTGGGGGTTCCTAGCATTTATTGTACAAGCTGATTCCGGAGTGGCACCTTGATGGAGAGTTCAAGATTTGACTTCTCCATTTTAGTTCCTGAAGGGAGCAGCTAGCCTGTTTAGCGAAAACAAGTGAGCATTGGCAAACCCAATAGTTTGTTTGAAAATGCTCCTTTAATAAATGTGACGTGTGTGCGTATGTGTTTGTGAGAGTGTGTGTGTACACGTGTGTGAATGTGTGCATGCATGTTTGTGTGCATGTGAGCAAGTGTGTGTCTGTGTATGCACCTGTGCGTGGGTGTGTCTGGTTGCATGTGTGTGTGTGCGCATGTGTGAATGCGTGCTAGTGAGTGCACGTGAGCGTGTGTGTGCATGCGTCCCGAGTGTATGCACTTGTGCGTGTCTGGTTGCATGTAGGTATGCGTGAGTGTGAATGTGTGCATGCATGCCTGTCTGTGTGTGCATGTGAGCGCGTGTGTGCATGCATCTGAGTTTATGCATCAGACAGAATGATAATGGGTGGGAGGGGCTGCGAGGAGGAGTGCAAGGCGCCCCATCAGGGAATTAAGGCCTCTTGCAGGGAACAGCTCTGCTTCCTGCGGGACCCAGAATTACGGACAAAAGGCGTCCCTAAAAGCATGGGCGTCCACAATGGGGGCAAGGAGGGGCACTCGGGGGGGGGGGGCGGGGGGGGTTAGGGGGGGCAAGCGCCCCTCCTTACCCCCCCTGCGGACGCCATGTCCCGAGCTATCATGGGAAATGTAGTCCTTGCAATCCGCGTCCCAGTATTTCAGTCTCAAAATAAAGTGGTGAGTTTGTTGACAAACTACATTGATTAACCTTGACAATTAAGGTTAAGAATTAATATGGGCCAAGAAGCAGGTGATTTTTCATTTGAAAACATGGCAAGGTATAAGACATCCGTTCATACCTAGAGAGTTGCTACACAGCGTGAGCACGCTCCCTTATATACGGGGGATAATACTACTCCTGCACTATCACTTAGCACTGCACGTACTTCCTTGTTTTCTGGTCCTGAGGAGGCGCCAAGGATCATTCTGACCATCTAGGCGTGAAAAATGTCGACCTGACCCTTCGTTACATAGGGCACCTCACAGCCCAAAGATGTAACGCACAACCTTCTGGTTTTTCTCACTCACTGTGCACGTAGGATCCATTTCCTTTCTCGCACCCCCCCCTACATTCATCATACAGCAGTTCTCTTAAAAGATCTCCGCCAAAGCGACACTTCGGGGGACCCGTTGGGCATTGCAGCACCTGCCCAACGAGGAGCAAATGCCCAATGATGAAACATGACACCTCTCTGGGTGTGTGAGGGCAACAAGAGACAAAGTGTGTTCTCCCTCTCCCACAGTGGATCCCAGACCTAGGCCTAACCTACTTTTCTCTCAGGCTGAACACGTTTTCCTTCCTTTTCTTCTCTCTATGTGAGGGTGACTATTCAGCATCCACACTTCTGGAACAGTGACCCTCGTTTTTGGTTAGAGGTGGGAAAGCTATCAAACCGGGGTTCCCTGATGTCCCTGGGGTGAAGTAAATGGGCAGAGTTGTCATAAAGAGAAGAAAGTGGTGGAAACATGGCCGTCCCATCGCTCTTGTGTGGCTGGAACCTAGCGGCGCCTCCGGGATGCAGCTGGGCGGATCTACTGGGTGAACAGTAGTCCTGCAGAGTTTTGACCTCAGCCCCACCGGAACGTGGGCAGCCCCAAGGGGCAGCGTAACAGCCATTGACTGCAATTGACATGTCGCAAGTGGGGCCGCCGGGGCCTGGACCTGCTGCAGAATGCAGACTGTGCTGCCTGCGTAAAGTCTGAATACATTTGATAGCGCTTGAGAGAGCGGGTGCACTTACTTGCTCGTCCGGAGTCCGTCTGGAGACTGTGCATTCCTTCCCCTTGACACAACTTCTCTCCACGGGCGCGACAGTTTTGGAACTCCACTATGACGACAGCTAAAGGTAAAAAAGACCTGGTCTGTCCACAATCATCTTACAAAATCAACTGGGGACTCTCAAGGAGCCGGTCCAGTCTCAACAGGGGATGGCTCAGAAGGTGAGGTCACAAGAGAATTTCTGGAAGCCCTGTTCGCTTCCCAGAGGAAAGATATCTTGGCCATCAAGTCTGACCTGCAGGCGGGTCTCTGGGAAGTACGGAGCGATGTGGACGCAGTCGGTAAACGGGTGGCCGCAGTGGAGGACTCTTCCACTACCAGGGACCAAGATATCACTGCACTTCAGCAAGAAATCCTACGGCTGCGGGATCAGCAGCTGGACCTCCAGTCGCACTCCGAAGATCTGGAAAATAGGTCGAGGCGCAACAACGTTTGTATTCTTGCTGTCCCAACTGGAGCAGAAGATCTGGAAGGATATGTTTAAGACCTCTTCCGGGCAGTTCTGAATGCAACGGCGGAATCCTTCTTCAAGAACGATCGATGTCATAGAGTATGCCCCCCCCTGGTCAGCCAAATCGCCCTCCTACGGACATTCTGGTGTGCGTGCATGCTTTTAAGGTAAAAGAGGAGAACCTCAAGGCAGCCCGCTCCTGTCAACCTCTATGTTTCCATGAGCACCCACCACAGCTCTTCCAGGACTTGGCAGCCAGTACCTTTCAAAAAAGAAGAGACTTTCGCCCCATGACCGACTAACTCCGGTCAATGAGTATATCCTATTCCTAGGGGCACCCGTTTCGTCTCATTTTCCATCTCAACGGGAAGCTACACCCAAGTTCACTCCATGACCGAGGCCTGTAAGGTGCTTAACTTACACCTCGACGATCTGACCGCCCAGCCTGATGTTTTGGGCCGGGAACCTCAAGACGTGGTCCCTCAAGACGTGGTCCCTGAAGCGGAAGGGGCCTTGATCGCCTTCGCTTAGACAATGATAAAAGAGCGTTCTGCAGTTCTCCGGACCCTCGCTGGTACAGAAGTGGACTCTCTGGACTCTAATGACTGAGGGTAACCTATGTGTGGGTTTGTTTTCTTTTCCCTGGGCCCGGCGGGCGGTGAAACTTTTCACTTCGCTAAATGGGGAGGTCCCTGACTCTTTTGGCAGTCTCCACTTCTTTCTGGCCCTCTGTCGAGATGGACTTTGTGTTCTGGCCTTTGCTATTGGTTTATTGTTTTAGGGTTTGTTTACATTGTTATTGGGTGGGGGGGTCCTCTAGCCGGTGAGCTTTTTACTTATGGCCCTTCTGGTTAGGTTCATCCAATCACATTTGCTCGTGTGGTCCCTTCCGTGGTCTGTACCTCTCTATCGGCTTCTTATCATTAGACATATAGTCAGGTTCTTTACAACCTGATGGAAGTTAAGGTAGTCTGCTATAATGTCTGAGGCCTTAACAATTCTACCAAGCGAAGGGCGGTACTCTCCTTACTTGAGCATTCAGAGGGGGTATATGTCTTCTTCAAGAAACTCACCTGCTTCACAAAGACAGGCACTGTATGCAACACAGGGAGTTTCCCTTACAGTTCTGGTATTCAGGGACGAGTAAGAAGGGCAGGGTGGCCATCTTGTTCTCCAAACACTTTAGAGGTTCCATAGTGGGCTCTGTGTCAGAGATTAAGGGGCGCCTCTTAGCGCTGAGGCTTCAAACCAGCACCTCCAATCTCACGATAGCCTCAATCAATTCCCCAAACGAACATCAAGAGAAGTTCCTGACTGGGGCCCTGGCCGAGGTTCTCCACACGCCTGATTCCTTGGTGGTGGTGGGCGGCGATTTAAATTTAGTTATGGATGCAAGGGACGGACTGTTCTAGCTCGAGGACTGGTGGGGCGGGAGCTTTGTCACGGAATGGTAAGGAGTGGTTAGAGTAATGTGGGATCAGGGATGCATGGCGCATCATCCACCCCAACGATAGGGACTATACCCATTACTCTGCGGCCCATAAGTCCTATGCCCAACTGGACCACTTTCTCGTCACCCAGGCCGCGCGGGCATGCACTCGGGCATCTACTACTGATGCCCAGTCTCTTTCAGACAGCGTACACATATCTGAAAGAAACACGTCAGTGATGGATTCCTTACCTTAGAATTACCCCCAGGCGACAGACTGGATCCGGAAAGTTTTTGTCAGCATTACCCCTGCGTGACGGTAGGCTTTGTCGTGCGGCTTCGGGTATGTCGTTGGTGCCGAGATAACGTCGCTGGAGCAACTTAGACGCACCAATGCGCTCTGACGTCAGTTCTTTCTTTTTCTGCGCTAGCAAGCGCAGATCTGGAGAGAGTGGTACCCGAGTAAATTTTTTGCTGAGTTATTTTGGGGACATTTGACGGACCCACACCATGAGTGTCTCTACTCCCTGGGGCACAACCACGACTCAGTCGTGCCCCAATTGCCCGGCCATGGCTCCAAAAACTTTTGCTGGAGGTCCAGGAGTCGGCTCCGCGCCTTTCAAGGTCCAGGTCCCGTGGGAAGGTCGAGGGACCGGTCGCGGAGCCCCCACCACCATCGTTCGAAGAAGTCTTCGCACTCAGAGTCCGGTAAGGTGAAGCACAAGAAGTCGAACAAGCTTTGTCGCTCTTCGCCTTCCCCTAATTTGTCACGCAACATGGATGACGTTGGTGCCACCCCCGCAGCTCCGGCAGAGCCTGCGCAGTTGCCGACGGCCTACCCGCCCTTTCCAGGACTGTCAGCAACTCTGGCTCTGCTACAGGACTTTTTGTCAGCCATGGCCTGCCTTTTTGGCTCATCAGGCCCCTTCAGCATGCTTTCGAACCCCGGGGGTCCGACTGAGGGTCCTCGCTCCTTTTCGTTCCTGGTTCCGGCCCGATGTCGTCGACGACTCCGGTCTCAATGCCTAGAGACCCCCATGGATCCATGCATGGATCCCAACCGATGTCTGTTGGCTTTGTATGACCTCCACCTGCTACAGCGGGACTCCAAAAATAATTTCTAAATCTGCATCGTCATTTCCCTGAAATCTTCTAACACACATTCATTCACCAGTGGGGCCCCATAACACTGCACACTTTCTCTGTTCATTTAACTCAACTTCAGGGATTGGTGAAACATGAAGGAATCATGCTGTAACATTGGCGGAGTGTCTAAACCTATTTGTCTATTTATTATTTACACCTATAGTTTTAAACGTTTTACCATGGTTTTCATTAAACACCAATTTTATTCAGACACACCACCATAGTGGCAATGGATCTGCTAGAAAGAAAAATAGGCGTAGGAAAAATTACAAGACCAGCTTTTAACTTTCCATTTTCCCAATTTTTATTAAAAGCAAACTTGTAGTATGTCTGACATTTAGGCATTAATTAATTCTTTATTCAGTAAAAATCTTTAACTTTATTTCAAAATAATCATTTTATTTTAGAGCTCGGAAATAGACATTTTATTCAGAATTAAGTAAAGTTTAGCAAAGAACAGATAGATCCAAATTAATTCTCTCCTAACATCCCTAACTAACGCCCTCATCTAATCCTTCAGTCCTGCAAAGAAAACAAGAAATATATCAAAGTTTCTTACATCCAGGAATCGATCTGCAATCCGACAGCACTTCGAGATAAAATCGAAAGGAGCGACTACCTGTAAGCAAAATCAGGGGGTTTTATACACTAATTTCCTAACTTAATCTATCTAAAAAGTATCTAACATCCCCAACTCGGGTTCTGATTGGACAAATTCGGGGTAGATGAGCATTTCCTCATCATTACAGCATCATATTCACAGTGAATCAGCAAACTAATAAAGAGTCTTTGTATAAACTGTCTCTGTCCTAGTCACTTCCTTGACTTGTAACTTTAGGTTTCGTTCCCACGTTCAGAACATTCAAATGTCCATGTTTTGGCAACCAACCTGTCTTCATGGGGAAAGTAGCCTTGAACCCCCAATCCGAGCACAGGCAGTTCACTCTCATTTGCAGGCTTGCGCAGTCCAACACTTGCTCACAGTTTACCAGACCAGCCATATTTTTCGTAGGCCTCAGAGGCCACTTTTGGAACTATCATAGAAACAAACACATATTCATGTTAAATATAGAACTAAAGCCCTTTTGTTTAAAATGCGTTTTATACTTACATATCTGGCGACTTTCTAGCACAAAACGTGTACAATAAGCACATTTAACTTTGTTTATTTATATTTGTTATGCATTAGTTCACATCACAGTAACAATACATATTAGTTAATTATATTGCTTCATGCAGGCAGAATTAGTATTCCCGCGTGTATACATGTATGCAACTTATACTATGGTTGATTATTTCACAACAACACATCATTAATAATTGTTAACGTTATGGAATATTGATTTCACGAGGGGAACACAACATTTTGTTTTGCCACCTCGCTCCATCAATTCCCTCATCTGGTGATCCTATCACCAAACATCTCTCAAAATTTTGGAAAATTTAGCAGAAAATGTTTCGAATTCTTCATATTAGTATAATCTATACTCTAGTAACTTTCTCCTTTGTTTCTTTAAAAATGTTCTCTCTAATTTCTTCCATTTCTATTTCATTCTTTTCTCTTTCCCTTGCATTTCGTTCTTGAATTGTCTTCTTTATTGCCTTTCTTTCATCTCTCCTATCTTTGCATATGCAGCGTAATCTTATTATGAAAATCACTATCACTAAGATTGTTATTGGAATTAGTATTTTACATATAATTGAACTACCTATTTCTTGGAACCAATGCTTAACTGCTGTAAAGCTTCTACCTAATTTTTCGAGAACACCTTCAACCTCCAGTGGTTCAATTTCTCCATGTAAATCTGTAATATTTGTAATATACTTCTCAATATTATGACTTTTATCTGGAATATAAGTACAACAATGTTGCACTTTCAATATTCCACAGACTCCTCCCTATTTTGCTAAAATTATATCAAGGGCAAATCTATTTTGCATTACCAAAGCTCTCATAGCAACCATTTCAGTATCCACCATCAGGAATCCTCCTGCGGTGTCTGTTGACAAATGATCAACTATTGTGGACAATTTTCTGATTCTATTTGCATTAAACGAAATTCCCACTGCTGGTATCAGTGCTCCAAAACATCACCTATTATTTCCATCACACTCTCTCTTCTTTTTCGACTTAAGAATTTGCCTATCTCATGCTTTCCATTAGTACCTCCATCTACATGAAAATTTTTAGGAAAGACCAAGCCCACATAACAGGTCCCATACCAATGGTCAGGTAACCTATAGTAAGCTTTATTCCCACAGATGAAATAAACACCTGGAAAAACAGGATCATTTCCTCCTTTAAATCCCCAACCCCCTATAATTCTATAGGTGTCTTTACATTGACTTGCACCCACCAAATAATTGTCATACATAGTATTGTCTCTTCTAATACAAAATTTCCCTAACATTGGTGTATCTAGGTTCATAGCCACATTCACATTCTTATCATCAAGATTATCATCATTAAATGTCCAGTATTTAGATTTCGAATGTTTTATTTTCTCACTTCGTTTATAAGCAACCCTTCTTTCCTCAACCATATTCAAAAACGTCTTCTCTTCAACTCTCATTTTACATGTCAAATTATTATTAAAAGCGTATTCATGTGTCAATTCGTCTAATTCTAAGAAATACTCTCCCATCTCTTGTGCAGGTTTCTTTTTGTTCAATGCACTATCAATTTTTAGTTTAGCAAAAATGTCATCCACATTGGAATAGTGATATTCCAGTTTCCCAGTCTGATAAAACAAACTTGCAATTACACTACAGGTCACACCATATGTAAAAGGAAGGTGGTGATAGGTCACCCCTTCTGACACTGACGCTGGCAATTTTACACAAACATAGCATTCATCAACATTTATATTTTTAATATACTCAAATAATAACTTTGAAAATGTATTCTTTGTGTAGTCACTAATGGACTTATCCTGATGCACCTCTGGTCTATACACATGAGTCTCATGAACTTCTACTTTCTCACTTGGCTTATTTGAGCTCACATTTGGCTTTAATTTCGTTAAACGATCTTGAAAAGGAATAACAATAGCTAAAACTATTCATAATATTATCAATAATCCCATACATATTGAGCAACATCTACACCATTTTCTAAAAATAGAACATTTCTGGAGTTCCTTCTGGTTCAGCTTCAGAATCCGAGTCGGTTGTACTTTCACCGTCGTACGGGTATTCGGGTGCAGGCTCACAAATGGTGTGGCTCGCATGCACCCACCTCTTCAATCCAGCACACTTGACTGCAGCAGTACTGATCAAGATTACCTGGCGTGTTTTCTGCCACCGAGGTACCAAACAATTTCTCCTGCGATGTACCAGTCTCCAGGGACTAGATCATGAGCTGGGTTTTTCTCTTTGGAATTTGACTCAGTTCCCACCTGGTGGAGCACAGAAGTTACCACATCAGACAGGGGTTTTGCAGTAATCTAGTATGATGTCATCATTAATTGTCAATAACTTATCAACAGGAACATAGGCCTGCCTTATCACCCTGCCCATCAAAATTTCATGTGGACGTAGACCAGTTTTCCTGTTAGGAATGCTTCTTAATGTCATCAGAACAAAGGGCAAAGCATCTGGCACCTTAAGTTCTGTTGCCAAACACATTTCTGCAATTCTGTTCTTAATTGTTCCATTCACCTGCTCCACTACCCCTGAAGCCTCAGGTCTGTAAGCACAATGCAGCTTCTGGCGAATGTCCAGAGCTTCACAGATCATTTCCATTAGCTCGTTTTGAAAATTAGGTCTGCGATCTGATTCAATCAATACTGGGAAAACAAAACGCAGTATTATTTCTCGTAAAAGCAATATGGCAACAGTTAACCCATCATTCCTCCTCGTGGGGAAAGCTTCCACCCATCGGGAGAACAAACAGATTATTACAAGAATATACCGAAGCCTATTACATGGGGGCACCTCCACAAAATCCATCTGAACCCTTGTAAATGGACCACCCTCCCGTCATATGGTTCCCAAACTGAGAACAGTTCTCCTGTTTGGATTTAATTGCTGACATACCAAACACCTTTGGCACAGACTTTCAGCAATCATCCTGAACTTGGGGTTGTACCAAGTCTGTCTAAAAAGACGAATCATGGCATCTCTACCAATATGGGCCTGACCAGGGTACATTCGGGCCATGTCTGAGATCATGCTATTGGGCATTACTGGTCTTTCATCTTTGTAAACCCAAATTTCATCTTCCTTTCTCTATCTGCATCCTGCTTTTAGCCAAATATCTTTTTCCTCTGCTTCTGCGTCTTCCTGCAACTGTTTCACTTCCTGCCATGTCTCAACTACAGTGGTTAGCATTAAAGGACTCGGAACATGTTCTTTTAGATTTTCTCGATTGATTGAAATTTGATTTTTCGCACAATGCTTTGCAATTGCATCCACATAATTGTTTCCACACGTTATGTAATCCTCACTCTTTTTATGTGCTGAACATTTTACAACATTATTTTCAAAAAACAAGGGAACCCGAAAATTGGCTGAGGACCACGGGTAGCAATTATATTTCAGAGAACAATGGTCCTAAGCAACCAGTAAATTACAAAAATAATGGAATATAGACCGTGATAGGTTACTATATACATCCGATGTCCAGCCGGACAAGGAGTTTTATTCATACAATGTTGGGAATAAAGTCAAGGATATTCGAAACAAACATTTATAGAGGGGCACAAGCCTGTACCCTGCAACGAGTGGAAGGTGCGGGGGAATGGAATAACAATACAGACAATTTAAACAAAACAAAAAATTACAGGCAAAGACTTTGAGCTGTGGCAACTTGCATTTAGAGATACTTTTCAGCAAGTTTAGCCAAAATAGAGACCACAATAGTTAGACACAGTGGACATTTGTGGCACTATTTAGAAATGTCGACGTTTCGATCCCATGCTCATTACTTATCGGGATCATCATCAGGACTAGAACATAACATTTGCCTTGATAGAACAATGGATGCCAGCCGGAATGGTCCTTAGAAATGCCCAGCAATCCTAGTTAGGGAGAGTTCAAGGGGTTTGCGGGATAAAAACGAGTGAATTGCTCTTAAGTATAACGTGCAAGATGTATGGAGCAAGAGGCTCCTACCCAGAATGTGAGGGTGATTGTTAGGAGAAGGCTGTTCTCCTCGGGAAGTTGGTAGGGCCGCAGGGTGGCCGAACCAGGATGGTTGGTCGGCTGGCTGAAATTACACAATGGTAATGTGGCCTGGCAGTAGCAGTGTGCTGTCCGGTATAATGCGCAATGGCAGGCACTGAACATTTTATAACAGCTATTTTCTCAGGCAGATGAATTACATCTATTAGTGTTTTCACAAATTCAGCATTCCGGATAGGTGTTCCTACAGAAGTCAAATAACCTCTTTGGGACCAAAGCTGTCCATAATCATGAACAACTCCGTAGCCATATTGGCTGTCAGTCACTATGGTTACCTTCACCTCCTTTCCCAACTCGCATGCTCGTATCAAAGCAATCAACTCCGCTACTTGAGCAGAATGAATTCCTTTCAAACAAGATGCTTCCAACACTTCTGCCACCATACAAACGGCATAAGCAGCACTTAAAATACCACTCTCCGTTTTCAGGCATGATCCATCCACAAACATCACAAAATCTGATTCAGGTAAAGGCTCATCTCTGATATCTGGTCTGGGTTTTGTGCAGTAATCAAGAACATCCAAACATTTGTGATCAAGCTCACCTTTCACGTCTGCTTCAATAGTGTCAGGTAGCAATGTGGAAGGATTAACGTTTACACATCTGGTGATTGTCACATTTACAGCTCCCAAAATTATTTTCTCGTATCGGGTCATTCTACTATTGGTCATATACTACGTTTTGGCTCTAGTGAGGAGAATTTCTACAGAATGAGGTACATACACCCTCACAGGAAATCCCATCACAATTCCCTCACTTTGCTCCAAACTTACACTGGTAGCTGCTACTGCTTTCAGACATCCTGGTAAAGCTTTTGCAACAGGGTCCAAAACAGCTGAGAAATACCCAATTGGTTTTCTCATTTTTCCATGTCTCTGAATCAACACTGACAATGAACATCCTTCTCGTTCACTGCAGTACAGTTCAAACTCCTTTTCATAATCAGGCATTCCTAAAGCTGGTGCTTCACACAGTTTCGTTTTCAGCTGTTCAAAAGCTTCCATTTCTGTGTTGGTCAACACTATGGGGTCTCTGATATCTGCTCTTGTCAGTCTCTGTAATGGTTTTGCAATCAATGAAAATCCACTAATCCACGGTCTACAATAACCTACCATTCCCAAGAACATTCTCACCTGTCTTTGAGTTTTAGGCGGCTTCATTCCTTGTATCATTTTGATTCTTTCTATGGTGACTTGTCTGATTCCTTTAGCAATCTTGTGACCTAAATATTGTACTTCATTCTGACAAAACTGCAATTTTGATGGAGACACTTTATGTCCCTCCTCTGCCAAATGATTCAGCAATGCTACGGTGTCAGTTACACATGTATCCTTTGTTTTTGATGCAATCAAAAGATCATCAATTAGTTGTACCAACACAAACTCTCCAGGCATGCTCAAACTTTCTAATGATTTCTTTAGCAGCTGATTAAAAATCGATGGACTCTCAGTGTACCCTTGTGGAATTCTACACCATGCTAGGATATGGTTCTGGAATCTGAACGCAAAAATTGGTTGGCTTTCTGGGTGCAATGGAACAGTAAAGAACGCATTGCACAGGTCAAACACAGTATACCATTCTGCATCATGGGACTTTGGTACAGAATTACTGCTGGATTCGGAACAATCGGATAAACATGGGACAACAATCTTATTAACCTTTCTAAGGTCCTGTACAATTCTAAATGTTCCGTTGGGCTTTTTCAATCCCATGATTGTTGAATTACAAGGACTGCTTTCTATTTCTCTCAATATTCCCTGCTCAATCATTTTGTCAATCACTGGAGTTATTCCTTCAATTACTTCTGCAGTCATCTTATACTGAGGAATATTTGGATAACTTGCTCCTTCCTTTATTGTAACTCTTACAGGATCAACACCTTTCATCAATCCTATATCCTTTCCAGTGAAATCCCATACTTCTTCTTTCACTACCTCTTTCAGTTCAACAGGAATCTTTTCTCAGTCAAAACAGGAAACAGCTTGTTCTGTTCTGCCTCCATCATGAGCATTGTCATTTTATACAAGCTATCCTCATCTGGGGTCTGCAACTCTATGCCATCCGGTGAACAATATATGGCACAGTTCATTTTGCACAAAATATCCCTTCCTAACGGATTAACAGGACTACTATCGCACACCACAAATCGATGCATATCTTTGAAAGTTCCAATTTCTATTTCAACTGGTTCTGTCAGAGGAGTTTGTATCTGTCTATTAGATACACCTACAACTTAGATGCTCTCTCCCGAGATAGGAAGATTTTGAACTTCCACTGATCTAACAGTAGAACGGGTAGCACCAGTGTCCACTAGGAAAGTTATTTCCACATCATTCACCTTTCCGTTCACAAATGGACCAGATTGATCTACCTTAAGAGTGGCTCCAAGCACATACTCTTCTTCCTCTCTCAGGCACCGTCATAAACTTTCATCCGACTCACTGCCACCCTCTTCTTGTAACCAATACTGAGGACACGCATTCACTCTTTGCGGTCTTTTTACCTGCTCACCTGCGCTGAATCCTGTCTCTGCACTGCATCTCTGCTGGTTTACACTGTTTGGCAGTGGCGGTTGTGGCACCTGACTTTGCTAATTTGCTATCTGCTGTTGTTGCTGTTGTGGATTTACCTCAAACTGTACATACGAATTCAATAAAGTATTTTCCGCATTAACTCTCGGCGGACATTTGCACTTTATTCCAATGCCCTAACTTGCCGCAATTAAAACAGGGGAACTTCTTCTTCAGTTCATCAATATTTCCTACTAACTTGGGTTTACCCAATTTCCTTGATTCCCTGCATTCTTACTCTCCATTTGCGCCACTTGTTGTTCTGCTACCTTCACTTTAGCCCACATAGCTTTCTCTTTCAGCTTTTTCTGCCTTGCATCAATTTCTTCACTGCAATAATTTGCCTGTCTTAATACTTTGTCTATGAGCTCGACTGCCATCCTATCATGCTGTGTCTAATCATGTCTGAAATTTCTGGTCTCAAACCCTAAACAAATCTGTTTTTAAGTGGCTCATATCTTTCTCATTTAGTTCCTCATAACCACTATACTGTTTAAAAACTAACAGCAATCTTTCATAAAATGAATGTACAGATTCTTTTGGTTCTTGTGTGGTCCTGTCTATTTTTACCCAATCAGTTTCGTTTGGAGTTATCTTATTTTTCAGCCATACTATCACTTGTTCATACTTCCGCATTAAATCTGGTGATGGAGCTCCTGTTACTTTGTCTCTCGGAAACTCTTCCCTTGGCCAGTCCACAGCTATTTTACATTCTGTCCATAAATCTGCTGGCACAACTATGTCAAACAATCCATCTAAATCAATCCATAAAACTTTTGACACTTTTACAAATCTGCCTACCTGTCGATACCATTCCACTGGTTTCTCTCTCAATCTAGGGAAATCATTTGTAAATGACTATATGTCTTGTCTAGTCCAAGGAACATGTACATATCCTCCTCCAGGTATCTCTCTCATGGGAAACTCAGTTGTCACTGCTTCTCATTCCCTGACTGGAAAAGCTAATGTGGATTTATCACTACTTTCCTCTTTGCCCACTTAATCCTCCATTTGCTCACATCTCCCCATGTTCGCATCAGCACAATCAACTCTTTTATTTGATCTAACCTCCCAGCAGTA
Organism: Lissotriton vulgaris; assembly: GCF_964263255.1. Taxonomy (NCBI): domain Eukaryota; kingdom Metazoa; phylum Chordata; class Amphibia; order Caudata; family Salamandridae; genus Lissotriton; species Lissotriton vulgaris. Next base: position 1,159,704,267 of record NC_141695.1, on the reverse strand, counting down.
TTCATGTTCTCAATGTCTTTTTCTGCAAAATCCACTCTGTATGATTTCTGCAATGATTAAAATTTTGAAAATTCCACTCCTAATTCACTTGCTAATTCTTCCAACTGATCATATACCGTTTTAGCCTTCCATGTTATGCTTTTACACATAAACATAAGTTCATCATCCTGATACGTTTTTAATCTATCTATTCCAATCGTTCCAATAATTAATTCTTCCATGTCTACTTTTAGTTTTGCCACATCCAGCACTTTTGATTCCTGGTATTTTAATTTTAAAGTTTTAATCCAGTCACTCAATTCTTTTTCTGATGGTCCTACAGGCGTTTGCATTAAATCTATTTTATCTACACTTTTCTCTGGCGTTGCAGAATCTGATTATGCTCCAGTCGGATATCTGTATGATGGACTTCGATTAAATGTCAATTCAGGCGGATTCACATTAATATTTCGCCTTATCTCAGATAAATCTGGATAAATATTTTCCTTTACTTTCTGTAAACTCTGTTGTAACGGAATTGTCAAGCTTGGCTCTTTTATTCTTTGATTTTCGAACACTGGTATTACAGGCTCTATCATTACGGGATAGTTACTGCTTCCATGTTTTTAGTACGGTTATGAGTCAGTTCATGTGCAGAACGTTCATAGTCAGAAATATCTGGTTGCACATCACTTCGGTTTTTATTACTTCGCACAGTTTTGTGCAAATCATTCATTTGTATAGGAGCACCTGTAATTCTGGCTTCCACAATTGGAGTACTTGGAATATATCTGGTTTCTACTCTGTATGGCACATCTTTTAAACTTGAATATTGTTTGGGGTTTCATTATTTCCCTCATCTGTCGATGGAGCATTTGGTGTGATCCATAAAGAACCTGGCTGATACGGGGGCGGTCTCCTATTTAATATTTCCTCCAAAACAGCATCCTCTGTTTCACTTTCACCATAATTTTGGTTTCCTGTCTCCACATTCTTTTTCTTTTCTGTGCATTTCCGTCCCTCATATTCATCCATTAATCTAACTGGATACATGCCATCCCACATGTTACTATTTCTCCATCTACGCATTCTACTCATGTGTTTCTCCCCATAAATCTCGACCTCTACCTCTTGGTCATATATGCCTACTTAACCTCTTGCTCTCTAATTCATGCATCACATCTTCCCATTCAACCAGTGCCTCAAATTGAGTCGGTCTAGGTCTCGGCTCAAGCTTCATCATTTTGTCTCTCAAGTTTCTCAAAAGTGCCAAATCAAAAGATCCGCCTTCGGGAAAAGCTAACACACCATCATCCTTGGTATACCTTGCCCAATTCTCTAACCAAACGCACGTATGGTAACCATATTTTGACAACATGTAAGAAGCGGGCGTTTTTGGTGGAGGAAGTCTTTTTTCCTCTCTTGTCACAATTTCCTTATCTTTTGTAAATACATTCTTTAATTTCTTAAACCATGAAGGTTTCTTCTTTTCTTTTTCGTAATAGTAAGACATTTTTTTCCGGTAATCCTCTGTCTTTCAAAAGATCGCGCACTTCCCTGTTTGCTGTTTCGTAACATCAACCTATCACAGCGCGGTTTACACTAGAGTACCGATTAGAACAAGATGTGTCTTCTTAGTGCTTAACCAATCACTTTGCTGCTTTTTCGTGATGAGCCTTTCAGCTCCTACTCTGTCTTGGTCACGAGGACCAATCCCAGCGCGACACTTTTGACGTCACCAGCGCTCCGGCTTCTGCTGCGCCGACTGAACCCTCCTTTACAAGGATTTTTTCAAGAAGCCATATTTACAAGATATTTTACAAAATCAGTTAGTAACCTACAGAAAACAATACCATTTGCCTGTTTTGCTAATAAAGTGATAGAATTTTCTCAATCACACAAGTATTCTGTATATGGAGTAGACGACGCTTATCTCCACAGAATTTTAGACTCGCCGATAAAATAGCACTACCCTCTACCTTACCCTTCTATCAGGCAATAACGAACTTGTTTCTCCAGGAAAGCGCATACAGAGATCTTTTTCACCTCCTTAGAGACAATCCCAGAGTTTCACCAGAACGTATATTGCAATTTCATTTACACGCATTCATACCGAAATCACTACTCATATACACATAAACTCTGTATCTCCAGTAGACAGCGCTTACCTCTAGCCCACCACAGAATTCCTCTTTCGTTAGTAAAGTGGATACGACTCCTTTACCCTTCTAACAAGCTCGGGTTAAGTCCTATTACTCTCCCAGCAATAAGGTTTAGTCAGGATACACAATGATCCCTATACTTGAAGGCTAAGATTTTATACTCTGTCCTCGCTATACATTTATCCTTTCACACCTAATGTCCCTAAACAGTGATATACGACGATACCACCGCAGTATACGACGATACTACTTCTTTGAAACAGACCAATGCACTGTGCCACACTTCCTCTACCTGCAGACAGAGGCACTAGCTTCATGCAACACTTAGAAGCTTTTTCTGAACTACATATAACTTAATACGAACTCAACAGATGTTAGTTCATAATTCTGTACATTAAACTCTATATAGTGCTTTATACATAATCCTAGCTAATTTCCTTAGCAACCACTAGTCTGCTACCAAGAAATAACTGCTACAGCGGGACTCCCAAGAATAATTTCTAAATCTGCATCGCCATTTCCCTGAAATCTTCTAACACGCATTCATTCACCAGTGGGGCCCATAACACTGCACACTTTCTCTGTTCATTTAACTCAACTTCAGGGATTGGTGAAACATAAAGGAATCATGCTGTAACATTGGCGGAGTGTCTAAACCTATTTGACTATTTATTATTTACACCTATAGTTTTAAACGATTTACCATGGTTTTCATTAAACACCAATTTTATTCAGACACACCACCATAGTGGCAATGGATCTGCTAGAAAGAAAAATAGGAGTAGGAAAAATTACAAGACCAGCTTTTAACTTTCCATTTTCCCAATTTCTATTAAAAGCAAACCTTTAGTATGTCTGACATTTAGCCATTAATTAATTCTTTATTCAGTAAAAATATTAAACTTTATTTCAAAATGATCATTTTATTTTAGAGCTCGGAAATAGACATTTTATTCAGAATTAAGTAAAGTTTAGCAAAGAACAGATAGATCCAAATTAATTCTCTCCTAACATCCCTAACTAACGCCCTCATCTAATCCTTCAGTCCTGCAAAGAAAACAAGAAATATATCAAAGTTTCTTACATCCAGGAATCGATCTGCAATCCGACAGCACTTCAAGATGAAATCGAAAGGAGCGACTACCTCTAAGCAAAATCAGGGGTTTTTATACACTAATTTCCTAACTCAATCTATCTAAAAAGTATCTAACATCACCAACTCGGGTTCTGATTGGACAAATTCGGGGTAGATGAGCATTTCCTCATCATTACAGCATCATATTCACAGTGAATCAGCAAATTAATAAAGAGTCTTTGTTTTAAACAGTCTCTGGCCTAGTCACTTCCTTGACTTGTAACTTTAGGTTTCGTTCCCACGTTCAGAACATTCAAATGTCCATGTTTTGGCAACCATCCTTTCTTCCAGGGCATAGTAGCCTTGAACCTCCCATCCTAGCCTTGAACCTCCCATCCTAGCACAGGCAGTTCACTCTCACTTGCAGGCTTTGGGCGCGCATGCACAGTCCAACTCTTGCTCACAGTTTACCCGAGCAGCCATATTTTTCGTAGGCCTCAGAGGCCACTTTTGGAACTATCATAGAAACAAACACAAATTCATATTAAATATGGAACTAAAGCCCTTCTGTTTACCTCCCACCATACTAATGTTTCCCCATTAGTTATTACCTAGTAGGTAAGCCACATAAATGCGTTTTATACTTACATATGTGGCGACTTTCTAGCACAAAACGTGTACAATAAGCACATTTAAGCTGCGTTTATTTATATAAAGTTATGCATTAGTTCACATCAAAGTAACAATATATATTAGTTAATTATATTGCTTCGTGCAAGCAGAATTAGTATTCCCGCGTGTGTAAATGTATGCAACTTATACTGTGGTTGATTATTTCACCACAACACATCATTAATAATTAACGTTATGGAATATTGATTTTACGAGGGGTACACAAAATTTTGTTTTGCCACCTTGCTCCATCACACCGACATCAAAGTCGAAGGCGTCCCCAGCTTCCACCCCAATGTGGAGACGGCACCAGGCCGGTGTCGATGGACGCCTATGGGGAATTTCTATCCCTTTCTCCATCCGCCTCACTTTATTCCGCCTGCCCAGCAGGTTGGGGAGGACTGGGAGGGGTCTGAGGACCCTCTCGCAGCCCAGTGAGAGTTGAAATCATTAATGCCTCGCTTTCCCAAGGTCCTTTTCCTGACTGTCTAAAAACAGGCCAGGTTGTCCCTCTACTAAAAAAAACCTACAGAGAATCCTTCGGACCCGATCAACTTTAGGCCCATAACAAACATTCCCTTACTGGCTAAGGTGTTGGAAAAAGGTGCCCAACAACAATTGAACCGTCACATCTCAGAATACAAGCTATTAAATGGCTGCCAGTCAGGGTTCAGACCAGACCCCAGCACTGGAACAGCAATTATGCACATAGCTGACGACGCGTTACTTGCTCTAGAGCGTAACAAAACCTTTCTATTAGTCCCCCTCGACCTTTCATCAGCATTTGACACCGTAAACCATGGCTAATAATTGGACTGATTGGAGAATAGGATGGGTTTTTCGTGGACAGTCCTAAAATGGTTTTATTCCAGATCGCAAAGGTTCTTGGTGAACCACAAACTATCCCTTCCATCTCCGAGTCATATTGGAGTCCCTCAAGGCTCAACTCTATCAACATCCCTAATCAATCTGTACATCAAGCCACTCGCTGAAAAAAATGCAGCAGGCAAATTTCTCCTTCCACATGTACGCTAACACTCAGCTGTATATGAAGATCACATCGCTTGAAGAGATCAAAATAATGAACCAAGCACTACAAAAGACCGTCCATTGACTTTCTTTCAATCATCTTAAACTCAACTCACAGAAAACAGAATTCCTTCTGATCTCTCCCCCAAAATCCTCCATGATCAAGAAATGGACCAAAATGATCACAGGTACTCCGATTCTAGTTGACTCTACCAAGTCTCTTGGAATCATGCTGAATAAGGATTTAAACATGTGAGCACACATCAACATTATGGCAAAAAACGTCCAATTCCATTTGAGCTATCTCAGAAAATTGAAACATTTCATAGACGCTGCCGACCTGAAAACAGCTGTCCAAGCTTTGGTTATCTGGAGGATTGAGTTTGGTTGCACAACTCTAGCAGGGCTTCCAAAGATCTCAACAGCCCCACTGAAAGCCTGTCTCAATGCTGCAGCGAGACTTGCAACAGGTACAAGAAAATTTGAACACAATACTTCACATCTGAAAGCGCTCAAATGGCTACCGTACAAGGCAAGAATTTAGCTAAAGATGGCGTGTATCACACACAAAGCTTTACACTACAAAAACACCACTTTATCTTGCACAGAAAATCACGATTTCTGGAGACCTTAGATAATCGAGGGGCTGCAGATTTCCTTCTGAAACCAGCAATTTTCCGCAAGAAAAGAAAGTATGATAGAGCATTTTCGGGAGCGGCACCAAGAATTTGTAATGCACTTTCACCAAATATTAGAAGGATCACCTCGGTCTCGCAATTCAAAAAAGAGGCTAAGTCCTTTCTCATGAGTAAATGTCTCCTGTAACATACTACGGCCCGGTTGTGACTTTTGAGACCTGTAAACATCCCTGAATATTCGATTTTCTCATGCGTGAACAGGTGGAGGTAAGCATGATGACTGTGATGTTAATAGTAAAGTAATGGCACTTGGATAGGACAAGTCAGTGTGTTTTCAACGAGTCTCACCCACGGACCTCAATCAGGCCTGCATGGATTAGCAAATCCATATGTTAGATTCAAGGATGATAACTAATGTAGATACTCACGCCAGAGTCAAGGGCGATCACTATGTTGATACTTCTATCAAGCATTTTGATTAATGTGCTGGTAACTGTGCATCCAGTCAGAATCCAGGTTTCCTTTTGAAAGGATATTTATTGTACACTACTGTTTTATGCAAGTATGTCATGGCATGTATTAATATAACCCTTGTGGCCGTCTACTTAGACTGAATATGTTATTAACGTAAAATTGTATAATGTGATGGAAACTGTTTGGTGCTGAACTGTAAAGCGCTATGACACCCAAACATTATAAATAAAAAATAAATAGACCTGGACTGGGAAGAGGATTAGGAGGATGCAGGTGACATGGATTTTACTCCAGAACCTGGCACACTGTCTCCTTCTCCCGTGGCCACGAAGGAAAGTGGTACATATTCTGTGGTGTTTCGTAGAGCAGCCGAGGCTCTCCACCTCAACCTCCCTACGGTGGCCGTCAGGACTAACCTCCTGACAGAAGTGCTTCGGCCAGCATCTTCCTCTACGAAACCACTACTGCCCTTTAATGACTCACTTCAGGACGTTCTTTTGGGCACCTGGTCCAGGCCCAACACAGGGGCTCCTGCGGATAAGAACGTGGCCCGACCCTGGGCAACCCCATTTTCCTCTCCCATCACCCTAACCCTGAGAGCTTGGTTGTCCAGGCATCTGCGTCCCCAAGTGCTTTCTCTTCCGCACCACCTGACAGGGAATCCAAGAAACTGGAACAGTTTGGGAAGAAAATGTTTACTTCCGCCAGTTCTGGGCTGCGGTCTGAGAACACCGCATGCCTCTTGGACCGTTATTCCCATTCTGTGTGGGACATTGTGGCACATGTGCTGCCTCAGTGTCCGGAGGAGGCCCGGACGGTGCTCTCCCAAGCTATTGCTGGGGGGAGAGACGCAGCCAAGTTCACGATTCGCTGGGCAGAGCAATTTCCACGACAGTGGCGCTATGTTGCCACGCCTGGCTGAGGACGACTGGCTTTTCCGGCGATGTCCAGAATACTCTGATGGACATGCCCTTTGATGGCACTTGCCATTTTGGTGGCAAGACAGTTAGTGCGTTGGAGCGTTTTAAGGACTCATAGGCTACGGGCAAGTCCTTAAGCCTTTCGGCCACGCGCACTCCTTCCGCTTCTGCTTTTCGCTCCTTTCGTGGCAAAGGAAGGGGCGCCCAAACACGTTTGTTTCAGAGCCACAGGCCTGCGCAGCAACAGTCTCAGCGCAGCCACGGACGTGGGACCTGCCGAGGTGGGTCACGATGCCAGGTTAGTCCACCACCTCCCTGCCGCCACTGCCTCCAAACCTTCCTAGTCCGGTGTTTCAGGCCTACCAAACGCCAGTGGGTGGCAGGATTCACCAACTCCTCCCCCTCTGGCGCACCATCCCCTCGGACAGGTGGGTTTTGCAGATAGTCCGAAGGGGCTACTCCCTCCCCTTTGAGACTCCCCCTCCAGCCCTGCCACCTCAGTATCACCGCATGTCGGGGGATCACTTGGCACTTCTCCAGCAGGAAGTTGCGGCCCTCTTGGCCAAGGGGACCATCGGGTGCGTTCCGAAGCCAGAAGTAGGTTGTGGTTGTTACTTCCACTACTTCCTGGTTCCAAAGAAAGATAAGGGCCTGTGTCCTATCTTAGACCTTCGGAAGGCCAATCGCTTTCTCTGGAAGGAGAAGTTCAAGATGCTCACACTGATCCGGTCTTGCCTGCCCTAGATCCGCAAGACTGGTTGGTAGTGTTGAACTTGCAAGATGCTTATTTTCCTGTCCTGCCGGCCCACCGGCGTTAACTGTGGTTCATGGTAGGCCACAAGCACTTTCAGTTCACCGTGCTCCCTTTTGGCCTTACCAGCGTCCCTCGGGTGTTTACGAAGGTGATGGCGGTGGTCGCAGCTCATCTGCACAGATCCTGGGTTTCAGTCTTCCCCTATGTCGACGACTGACTGGTGAAGGCGGGCTCGCCCCATTCAGTCGTCTCCCACCTCCAGACTATGGCCGACCTCCTGCATTTGCTGGGGTTCTCCATCAACATGGCGAAGACGCACCAGATTCCCTCTCAGAGGCTCCTCTTTATTGGAGCGGTTCTGGACACAGCACAGTTTGGGGTTTATCCTCCCGAACAGGAAGACCTTGGGACTGCTGGGCCTCATGGCCTCCTACATCATACTGACCAATCATGCCAGATGGCATATGCGGGTTCTGTAGTGGGGCCTGAAGTTCCAATGGGCGCAGCATCAAGGGGGCCTGTCTGAGTACGTCCTGATCTCGGAGGGCACTGCGCAACCGTTGCAGTGATAGCTCACGAACCAGCATTGGGTCAGCGGCAGATCACTCTCCCTTCCCCAACAGGAGCATACATATCAACCTTCTGGAACTCTGGGCGATCCTACTTGCACTGAAAGCATTCCTTCCCTCTGTCGAGGGAAGAGTATGGCAGGTGTTCACAGACAACACCACCGCCAGCCATGTGGTATTGCAACAAGCAAGGCGGGGTGGGGTCTGGAAGCTACGTCATGAGGCTCTGCATCTCTGGACATGGCTGGAATGTCAAGGCATTTCCTTGACGGGTCAACTCTTGGCAGGTTCTTTGAAAGCCAGGGTGGACGAACTCAGCCGCAGGTGTATGATGGATCACAAATGGCATCTTCACTCGGAGGTGGCGCAAGATCTCTTTCAACAGTGGGGAGAACCTTGGTTAGATCTATTAGCCACCGAAGAGAACGTGCATGTCATCACTTCTTCGCTTTGGAATTTTCAAAGCGGCACTCGCTCGGTGACGTTTTTCGTCAGGAGTGGAGATGCGGTCTATTGTACGCCTCTCCGCCTATACCACTTCTACCCAAAGTGCTGAAGAAGATCAGGTGCGACCGGGCCCAAGTCATTCTTGTGTCCCCAGACTGGGCTCGAAGAGTTTGGTATCCTGAGCTACTCAGTATGAGCATGGATCCCCTGATCGGCCTGCCTCTTTGGAAGGATCTTCTGTTGCAGCAGCAAGGGACGGTCCTCCACCCGAACCTGCCACGCCTCAACCTACATGCGTGGAGATTGAGCGGCAACAGTTGATTACATTTGACTGGCCTCCTGAAGTCTGTTGTATCATTCTGGCAGCCAGGCGTCCTTCCACTAAATCGGTATACCCCTGCAGGTGGAACAAATTTGTGGCATGGTGCCCGGCAAAGGCTGTGGACCCCCTTTCTGCCCCTTTCAGAAGTCCTTTTGTTCCTTCTTTCTCAGGCCCCGCAGGGCTCTGCTCTGGGCACTATTAAGGCCTCCTATTCAGTTTGTGATGCCGCAGTGGGACTTTAATCTGGTTCTTATTTGATGCACGCTTCTTTTGAGCCACTTCACAACTGTCCTCTTCGTTTATTGACTTTGAAGACTGCTTTCCTGGTTGCCATCACCCCCGCTAGGCACGTGAGTGAGCTCCAGGCTCTTTCCTGTAAGCCTCCTTTTCTGTTTGCTCATGCGGATAAGGTTGTACTTCGCACTTTTCCTACCTTCTTGCCAAAGGTTGTCACTGCCTTCCACATTGGGCAAACTATCACCTTGCCCACTATCTTTCCACCTCCGCACCCTTCCAGAAGCTCCACCGTCTGGACCCAAATGTGCACACTGATTTTACCTGAATCGCACACAACAGTTCCGGATGGATGACCTGCTCTTTGTTGGCTACGTAGGCGCCAAGAAAGGCCGGGCTGTACACAATAGGACTATCTCCCGCTGGGTCCTCTTGTGTATCAAGGACTGTTATTCTCTAGCTAAAAAGGAACCTCCAGTGGGGTTGCGCACCCATTCTACCAGGGTGACAGCAGCTAGTACTGCATTGGGACGTTGTGTCCCCCTGCAAGACATCAGTCGGACAGCCATGTGGGCCTCGCTGCACACTTTTACTAAGCATTATTTCTTTGACAGTCAAGTCTGACGAGACAGCATCTTTGGCTGTTCTGTTCTCCATGACTTTCTGGTGTGATCTTGGTTTACAGACCCACCACCGGGGTTGATATTGCTGGGGTATCTATTCTAAGGTAAGGAATCGATCACTAAAGTGTTTCTTTCAGATGAACAAGTTACTTACCTTCGGTAACGATATATCTGTAAGAAACATTAGTTAGTGATAGATTCCTTACCGCCCCACTTATCCTCCCTGATCTGCGAACTGATGGTTAAGGTCATCCCTTTCAAGGCCCTAATTTCAATGCACCAGTGGTCAGTATCTTGCATGCCTCTGCGTTCCTTGCGCAGAAAGTCCTGTACAGAACTGACGTCAGCGTGCATGGACGCTCCAGGGACGTCATCTAAGCGACTAAGACTCAAACGATGTACCCAGAGCCACACGGCGCCGCCTACCGACGCACAGGGGTACTGCTGATGAAAACATTCTGGGTCCTGTCTGACGCCTGGGGGTAATTCTAAGGTAAGGAATCAATCACTAACGAATGTTTCTTACAGATATATTGTTACTGAAGGTAAGTAACTTGTTCAACGCTGACTCTACGTCTGCCTCCCATTCCTTCATCCCCCTCAAACTGGCACCTGCGAGACTCCCTATTGCAGTCCCAACAAGTGGTAGAAGACCTTCGACGTACATTGAAAGATTACGTAGCACTTAACGATGTTTGCTTCACGGCTTTTGCCTCTTTGTGGGAGGCTCTTAAGTTGGTCTTGAGACCCGCCTTGATCGCTAAAGCGGTTTATGATCATAAGACTTGGCAAGCCAAGCGAGAGGAACTAGAATCTAAAGTTAAAGAACTCGAGGCAATCCACAAGCGCATGGGGGCTCCACAGGTCTGGGGCCAATTGGAGAAGGAGCGGCTCCAGTTGAAGGGTTTGGATCTGGATAGGGCTGAACATACAATGATTCGGTTGAAACATAAATATTATGTGAAATCTAACAAGGGAGGTCGCATGTTAGCAACCTGCCTCCGCAGTAAACGACAGGCAAAGGCAGTTAAGACGGTGCGAGGAGAACAGGGTTCTGAGATTACGGATGACTCAGCATTTCAGCGGCTTTTCGGACGTTTTACGCGGATCTTTACTTCGCTGAGTCTTCAACCCTCATGTACCCCTGTGATTGTCAACGGGGCTACGGTCACCCCTCTTCCGTCCAACGAAGCAGATGGTCTGGAGGCCCCTATACGGATTGACAAGGTGACATCTACTATTGCTCGTCTGAAGGCGCCAGGCCCGGACGGTTTCAGTGCTCTGTTTTACAAGACCTTATGCGTGGAACTGGCCCCTCTACTCACTCGATTGTTTAACTCATTCACAGATATGGTCACTCTCATGACTTCTATGTTACAGGCGACAATTTTGGTCATCCCCAAACCAGGGAAAGACCATGCCTTCGGTCGGGTCTCGGGATTCGAAATCTCCGGTACTTAACCTTACCGCAACGTAAACAACGGTGGACACCTTTTGCATCTAATTTGCCTTTGACTGGGTGACAGATGGTATAACATACCTGGGGTTGGTCCTTCATAAGAGTCTAGATAAGACTGCGGAAGTATATTATGCTGCTTTACTCTCTCGCATCTGTAAAGATCTAACTCAATGGCAATTTTGCCTCTTTCGTGGCTCGGGAGACTAGCCATGGTCAAAATTAATGTCCTACTGTGAGCCCTATATCTTTTCCAAACCCTCCCCTTATTGCCCCCATTTAATACGCTCTTAAACATACAAAAGGAGATGGAGCATTTCATTTGGGGTTTGGTCTCCCAGAGGTTGCAGAAGTCTCTGTTGCAACGCCCTAAAAAGGAAGGTGGCCTTTCGATGCAGAACATCACTCGATAATTTCAAGCCTCGCTGTTGCGCTGTCTCATGGAAAGGAACAGTCTAATGTCGGAGAAACGCTGGGTATTTATGGACCAGATGGTGGCTGGCCAATACATCTGGAGGTAAGCTTGGCTACCTAGACCGTCCCGTTCCTGGGGACTATACTCTTCGCCGGTCACTCGATCCACCATGTTAGTATGGGATAGTGTGTCCAATTGGGCAAACCTCACAACATTCCCTTCGCCTATGTCCCCCATTTTTTTTAATTCCGAATTCCCACCCGGGACAGATAAGGGGCCGGGTTCACGGTGGTTAGCGAGCAGCTGCAAGCATTTGGGGCATTTGTTTGACCTCCAGGGGACTATCCCCTTTGAGCAACTTCGGGCAGATTACTGCCTCACCGACTGACCACTTACTTCATGTGAAAATGGGTGTCTGGGCCTCTGGTACTTCCTTTGGTCAGCAAGCCAATGCTCCAGTTTGAAAAGTGGCTTTTTCTGAAAAAAGATGTTTGTAAACTCATCTCGGAAATCTACATGTTTCTCTCCCGGGGCACAATTAGGGCTCGGACGGCCGGACAAAGGCGGTGGGAGGCGAAACTCGGTCGAACCCTGTCGGACAAGGAATGGGAGGATATTTTTTTATAGGACCCACCACACTGCACACTCCATGGGCCACACCGAAACTGCATTTAAAATTGTATCTTACTAGTACTACAGACTGGCTTGTTTAACTAAATAGAACTCCCAGTGCAATGGTCTGTTTGCGAGGCTGTGGGAGTCCGGGTACCCTCATTAATTTTCTTTGGAACTGCCAAAGCTCACAAGATATTGGAACAAGATCCTCTGAGATTGCTCAAGCTTTTGACACTACCATCCCCAGGTTCCCTGCATTCACTAGCTTAGGATTGCCCAATGACCTCACTTTCCTCTTGCGCTCTACCAAGGGCAGACAGATCGCCCTGGCGTTGAATGCTGCACATCGGGTATTTTTATCTGGTTCAAAATTGGACAGGATTCTGGATCACACGCAATGGCTTTACCAGCTGTGGTCCCTTTTGGGCATGGAGAGATTCTCCATGGTTACCCTAGGGGACAAATCCGAATAAGTTAAGATTTGGGCCCCCTTTATTTCCATCCTATCCACAGAGTTTCGGGAATTGACATGCCCTGCTTACTTGGGGATTTTGAAACTGATTCCGGAAAGCAGAGGGAGTGGTTAGTACCTAAAGGCTTCTGAAGGGTTCTTAGGGCCAGGCACTGTTGGTAACTATCCAACCGGACCACATCTACACATCCGGACCACAGGGGCGTGTGCCCCTTTGCCTCGCTGCCGGCTGCCGGCTGACTCCGCTGTCGGTTGTTTTTACCTTGTTTTGACCGTAATTTGTGCCTGCTGTATAATTCTGTGCCCGTGTTAGCATCTTTTCCCCATTTGTTTTGTGATTGTATTTTTTGTTGCCGTGTCAGCGTTTCCTTCCTGTTTGCCCGCCTACCGTGCCGCCCTCCGTCTTCCCTCCCAGCTCCCCGCTTCCCGCCACCACCGCAGACCCCGCCCCTTTTTGCCTTCTGTTCCCTCCCCGCTCCCGCCTCCCAGCTGCTCCGCCCACCCGCGCACTTGGCCTTAAATGGCGACTGTGCGACGCAGGTGAGTGTGACCCACTTGTGGGACACCCCTGCGCCGCACGGCCACCAGCTGCTGCGTGTGCCCCTTTGCCTCGCTCGCTGCCTGCCTCGCTGCCGGCTGCCGGCTGACTCCGCTGTCGGTTGTTTTTACCTTGTTTTGACCGTAATTTGTGCCTGCTGTATAATTCTGTGCCCGTGTTAGCATCTTTTCCCCATTTGTTTTGTGATTGTATTTTTTGTTGCCGTGTCAGCGTTTCCTTCCTGTTTGCCCGCCTACCGTGCCGCCCTCCGTCTTCCCTCCCCGCTCCCCGCCACCACCGCAGACCCCGCCCCTTTTTGCCTTCTGTTCCCTCCCCGCTCCCGCCTCCCAGCTGCTCCGCCCACCCGCGCACTTCGCCTTAAATGGCGACCGTGCGAACGCGCAGCGGTCACGCGGATTGTGCGCCGAAGGCGCGCCAAAGGTAAGCCCGTCTGCGCCCGTCCGCGATCGGATCGCGACCAGCACCAGGACCCCTGGCCCCCGAAGACCCCGACCTACCCGCCTGACGTACTCCGCCGCCACCCTCAGCTCTCTCAACACCGGCCGACTCCCAGAATGCCACCAAGCCACACCACGACGCACCCACGGACCTTTCAGTTGCAACGCCTGCAACTTCACCTGCATCCGGACCTGCCTCGCACCAGCACCCGCAAAGTCGAACACCAGCAGTACCCACCTCAAGTGCATCCTGCTCAACACCCGCTCCGTCCACAGACACGCCATCGAACTCTGGAACCTCCTAGACGCCACAGCCCCTGACGTTGCCTTCCTCACGGAGACCTGGATGAACGCCTCTTTAGCTCCCGACATCGCCATCGCTATCCCAGAGGGCTACAAGATCGTCCGGAGGGACCGCAACGCCAACCAGATGGGAGGTGGCATCGCCATCATCCACAGGAACACCATCCGTCTCACGACCAGCACCGACAACACCCTGACCAGCGCCGAACACCTGCATTTTCAGATCCACACCAACCCGAACACCACCCTCAGAGGCACCCTGATCTACCGACCCCCAGGACCACGCACACAATTCAGCGAGGACATCGCCGACTTCGTCAGCCCGCATGCCCTCCCCTCCGCCGACTACATCCTCCTGGGGGACCTCAACTTCCACCTGGAGAACAACAACGACCGCAACACCAGCACCCTGCTCTACAACCTCGCCAATCTTGGACTCAAGCAACTGGTGTCCACCCCCACCCACCTCGCCGGACACACACTCGACGCAGTCTTCTCTTCCAGCACAGACATCGACTTCAGCCACGCCACAGAGCTCCAATGGACGGACCACAGCTGCGTCCACTTCACCTTCAAGAGAACGACGACCCACCACCACCAGCAACAGGCCGCCCGCAGAAGCTGGAACAAGATCACAGCAGACCAGCTCGCCACCTCCCTGAGCCAGCACCCTCCTGCCAGCTCAGCGAACCCCAGCCAGGCCGCCGACAACCTCACGAAGTGTATCAGCAGCTGCGCGGACGAGCTCGCCCCACTGAGGACCCCGCCCAGCAGACCCGGCAGCAAGAAAGCCACGTGGTTCACCGACGAACTCAAGAGCTCCAAGAAGAACTGCCGAGCCCTCGAGAAAGTCTGGAGAAGGGAAACTACACCGGACAACAGGACCTCCTTCAAGCTTGCCACCCGGAAGCACCACCAGCTGATCCGCGCCGCCAAGAAAACAGCTTTCAAGGACAGATTGGACAACAACGCACACAACAGCAAGGAACTCTTCAACATCGTGAAAGAGCTTTCCAACCCCAGCGCAGGAAACAACGACATCACCCCATCACAAGACCTCTGCAACTCCCTCGCTTCTTACTTCCACAACAAGATCGCGGACATACACAACAGCTTCAACAACCAACCAACGCACACCATGACCGAACAACCACCCCCCACCACCACCCTCCACGCCTGGGCCCCGATCAGCACCGAAGACACCATCCGCACGATGAACTCCATCCACTCCGGATCACCGACCGACCCCTGCCCTCACCACGTCTTCCACAAGGCCGACACTATCATCGCACCCCACCTGCGAGACATCATCAACACATCCTTCGACACCGCCACCTTCCCTGAGAGCTGGAAGCATGCCAAACTCAGCGCTCTACTCAAGAAACCAACAGCGGACCCCACCGAACTCAAGAACTACCGCCCCATCTCGCTCCTCCCGTTTCCAGCCAAAGTCATCGAGAAGACAGTCAACAAGCAGATGGCCGCCTTCCTCGAGACGAATGGATCCCTCGACCCCTCACAGTCCGGCTTCCGAGCCAACCACAGCACCGAGACCGCCCTCATCGCCGCCACCGATGACATCCGAGCCATGATGGACAACGGAGAAACAGCGGCCCTCATCCTCCTAGACCTCTCCGCGGCATTCGGCACTGTCTGCCACCGCACCCTAGTACAGCCCCTCAGCAACATCGGAATCCAGGACAAGGCGCTGGAATGGATCATCTCCTTCCTCGACGGAAGAACACAGAGAGTCCGCCTACCACCGTACAAGTCAGAGGCCTCCGAAGTCATCTGCGGCGTCCCTCAAGGATCATCTCTGAGCCCCACCCTCTTCAACGTCTACATGAGCCCCCTCGCGGCCATCGCACGCAAACTCAACCTCAGCACAATCTCCTACGCCGACGACACCCAGCTGATCCTCTCCCTGACCAACGACCCCGCCTCCGCCAGAGCCAACCTGCACGAAGGGATGAAAGAGGTAGCCGAATGGATGACGACCAGCCGCCTGAAACTGAACTCTGACAAGACGGAGGTCCTCATCCTGGGCTCTTCACCCTCCGCCTGGGACGACTCCTGGTGGCCTCCCGCCCTGGGCACCGCACCCAAACCGACAGACCACGCACGCAACCTGGGCTTCATCCTGGATTCCTCCCTCTCCATGTCCAGGCAAGTCAACAGCGTCTCCTCGGCGTGCTTCAACATCCTACGCATGCTACGGAAGATCTTCTGGTGGATCCCCACCGAGACCAGGAAGACCGTCACCCAGGCGCTCGTCACCAGCCGACTGGACTACGGCAACGCCCTCTACGCCGGTACCACCGCCAAGCTCCAGAAGAGACTCCAGCGGATCCAGAACGCCTCAGCCAGACTCATCCTCGACATCCCACGTACCAGCCACATCTCCGGACAGCTGAGAGACCTTCACTGGCTCCCCGTCAACAAAAGAATCACCTTCCGCCTCCTCACCCACGCACACAAAGCCCTACACGACCAAGGCCCGAGCTACCTCAACAGCCGGATCAACTTCTACGCTCCCAAACGCCACCTCCGATCAGCCAACCACGCCCTCGCCGCCGTCCCCCGCATCCGAAGAGCGACTTCAGGAGGAAGGTCCTTCTCCTACCTGGCCGCCAAGACCTGGAACTCCCTCCCGTCCGACCTGCGCCTGACCCAAGACCACCTCTCCTTCAGGAAGAAGCTGAAGACCTGGCTGTTCGAGCAGTAGCGCCCCCAGCCCCCCCCCCCCCAGCGCCTTGAGACCCTACGGGTATGTAGCGCGCTCTATAAGTGTCATTGATTGATTGATTGATTGATCTATTCGCATAAGTGCACTCACTGGCTCACCTGAAGAGGGGTGGTGGGAGGGTCTAAAGCATTTTGCCGTCAGGATAGTGGAGTGTTTTTACTTGAGGCTATCTGTACTCTCTGTTAAACAATCAGGACAGAAGGCGGTTGGATTTATCAACCTGTAAATGTGTTCTGGCTATGTAAGCTGGTTAATCTAAGCAATGCTGGTCTTCCACCAAACAGGCCTCCTTGTTGCACAACTAAAACGTTGAGCGTCAGGGCCCCGATTTATAGATAGAGCACACTTTTATCTAGAGTGCACCGTGGTGCACCGGGTGCAAAGAGGAAAAGTACACCCTATCCTGTAGAATGCGCTGCCCTCGGGGTAGCTGCGAACTCGCATGTAAAAGAAAGATGGGGCAGCTGTTACATGTTTCTCTGTGAAGGCGGCAACCTGCCTGCACTTTTAAAAGGGAATGTCTGGGGAGGTCCATAGGACCCCCTAAGCTCATCCAGAGGGCTGAAATCAAGGGGCGGACTGTCAGGACGTCTCCTGACAGCTTCTTTGCCTGTGTGCCCTAGTCTATAAAACTGCATGGGCGCGGAGGCTAAGGGATTCCCTCATTTGCATGGGGAAAGTCATGAAAAGAAATTGGCCTTTTGATCCACATTAAGTTTGAGTTTTACGGTGGAAGAGGAAAACAAACCTGTTTCCCATATTTTGCAGCTTCAGTTTTACTCCCTAAAAAAAGAGGCTCATTGGCGTAGAGTGTAATCTGGGAAGAGTGTGGAGGGGCCTCTGTATGGTGGCAGTGCATGGGTAGGCTTTCTCTATAGAAAAGTATGATGTGAAATCTTGCACACAATTCCAGAAAATCCACACACAGTGTCCTTCACAGCCTTCTGGGAGATCTACCACGTGTACAATGGTTGCTGCGGCTTGAGCGGCCCTCCAGGAAACGAAATTGCTCGATTAAATCCCAGAGTTGCTGTTGGAGATCAGCTGTTTTGACTGCAAGTATTTTTTCTGACTGAGTGACCTGGTCAGTTAATTTCAAATGGTCATATCACAACAGATTTACATCAGTCAATAATGCCTGTCGAGGCGGCCCTGGGCAAGGTAATACATTTTGATGATCAGGGAGATTGGGTTCCAGTTTTAAGGGTTTTGGTGCATCCTCTTGTGAGAAGTTGGCTTTGAAAGCGGTGAAGCAGGGCTATACAGGCCAGCATAAAGGCCAATGCCTATGTGATCTGCCCCGTGACAGCTTATAGCAAGCAGCCTAGGAACCACAAGTCACACGTTATTCACTGCCTAAGATAGGGGTCTTGAGTCCAGGACAGTTTAGATTTCACCAAGCATTACACTGGTTCAGGGAGCTAATTCAGACCCAGATGGGGCCCGAGAGCAAGGCTAGACTCTGTTGCTTGCAGGGGTTGCTGGGGCACCCGGTGCTGCTCCGTGGGTAAAGGTCTCTCAGATGGGTTCCTCTGGAGCAAGAGGGAAGGGAAGGGGAGTCCCCTCAGGACTAAGGCATGCCTTGGTCAGTCATAAAAAATAGTGGGGGCCGCACAATTCCTCTTCGGGCCCTACCAGTAGCTGCCCAGCATGGTGGGGAGCACCAGTAGTGGTTGTGGTCTCAACCTGACAGCCTTTTTATATGCATGGCGGAGACCCATAGGGTCCCCACTAGAGTGGCAATGGTGCAGAGCTATCTCAGAAAGGAGAAGGCGAGGCTATCTCCCATGGGCTCCGGTCTGCAGTTCAGTGATTTGGGCAGGGCCACGCCAATTCCATCATGATGACCCAAGTCACAGGCTAGTGTCTGGGATCTACCACCCTCTGTCTGATGTGAGACCTGCAGTTGGGCCTCCAGTAGATGTCCCCACCTACCTGCCCAGTTCATGCTGCCACCCCTTGTGCAGATGTGAGGAAAAGTTGTTCAGAAGAAGCATGGCCCGCTTGCGCCTGTTGCAGTTTCATTCCCTGTTGGATCGGAGCGGCATCCTCCTTTCACATAGGGCTCCTCTACATAGGGCTCCTCTACTCTCGCCATGCTGTGACTAACGCAAAAGTCACCTGATGCCAGAAAAATTAGGCGGGATCAAGAGCAATGGGCTGAGAGATCTCGCCTCACATGTCTGTCATTGTGGCCAGCCAAGCCATGTCCATTTCTTGTCTTTTTCATTCATGAATCTTTCAGTGATTTTTATCTGCCACCGTTTTCTGAAATGAGGCATTAACTGTGGAATCATTTTAACTCTTATTGGCCAGAATGTAGGTAAAAATCAGTTTCCAAATTTGCATTTTTTTAACAGTTTTTTGTTTTAGGGGCTGGTTTTATTGTTTCATTCAAGGTTACAACCTGTTATGCACAAAAACTGTGCTTAAAGCATTGCTGATATTTTTTATATAAATGTATGGCTCCAGCCACCACAGGAAAGACTCCACCTTCATGTCAGAAAGGCAAAAGTAACATTGCACACGTTCAAATAAGATGTTGACAGTACAATGTCTCACAATCAACTTTAACAAAATGTGACCCCTGCATGTTGTTTGAGGGCTCACCTATTAAAAGTAGTGATTCATATATAATTTGTATGATTATTTTTTCAGATTTGTATCTGGATAACTACAGATATATTCGATTATACATTGCTTCATTTTTCATGTATTGTTTTGTCATTCTATTATTTAATGCAACACAGTATATCCTGAAACAAATTTGTCTTTAATCATGTTCTTTCCTCACTCAAATCATTTCCACAGCAATGCATCTGCAAAGCGAATTAGATGATAAGTTATGATTTGTTTGGACTGAATGACACAACAATTAGAGTAACTTCTATCAGTTATTTCAGTTGGGTACCAAGTTATCAGTCGCAGCATGACAATGGATATAATGCAACCGCAAAGGAAATGAGTGTCCCCCAGAAGGACTGTAGCAGCTCTGTGAGGCTGAAGCACACAATTTATCAGTCCATATTACATAGACTATAGATTGGTGACTTAAAAGGTGGCACTCCGTTTTTATGTACATTAGAAGCGCCACTTTGAATTAAAAGATTTACACTTTGGTATTGCCATGCCATTTCTTTAGAGCAAACTGTATTTAGTATGCCTTGAGTGCTTATATTATTACTTGAATACGGTCACTTTATTTCAGTCTTACATTTTGACTAGCGTTGGGTATAATAAACCTATGCAGGTATTTATTTGGTCATAAATGCCATCTTTATTCCATAATATAACCTTAACTCTACATTTTATTTAACTGTGTCCTTACCTATTCCACCTAATTTTTAAAGTCTCTTTCAGCAAAGAATTCAACAGTGAGAATGATAATATAGACACCAAGTCACCTCTTGTGTCTTGCCACATGTCAAAATGAATAACTTATGTTAGGTCAGGGTATGCTTTGTTGTGGCCTCATTCATTTAATTTATTAGATATCAGTTGTACTGTGAAGCATTTTTCAATCTTCATTTTCTTTTTTGTTTTGCTGTTTTTCATTCCATCATTTTAATCTTTATTTCGTATGTTTTATTTTTCAGTTAAATCATGCAGAGTTACATGCCAAGAGTGGACTTTGTGCTTTCATGTCTTTATTTGCATGAATTATCGTCATCTTGAGATCCTTCTGTCATAATATTCTGTGAGCGGACCAAAGCAAAGAAAAAATAAGGATTCCTCAGTGTTTACAATGTAACATTGTTCTATTTTATTCCACACAGGGAACCTGTTTTATTTTTAACCAGTGCCTGCCTGGTTACACTTTTTAAGGTTCTATGCAAAGATGTATACATATATGTATATGTGTGCATATGTACGTATGTGTAAGTAAGTATTGTGAGCATAATACAGACGCATCCACATAACTAGGTAGATTTCAGTTTTAACTTTATAAATACCATGGTTTTTTTACTGAAAAAAAATCTGAATATTGACAATCTCCCTCACCCCTTTTACCATGGTATTGATTTTAAACATTGTCTTCTGACAAATATAATCAACAATATTCTCATGTACAGAAGGCACATAAAATCTAAAGGGCATCAGGTCATTGCTTTGTACTTTTTTTTTCATTTCTTAATTTATATTTACCTTTTTTCTGTAACATCCATAGTAAATCATCAAAAATTTGGTGATTTATGCACAAGTGCATTCCAACTGGATAGTCCCAGTAGTCCCCTTTTATGGCCATGATGACGGTGTTGGAAGCTGATTATGAAGAAGCTTGAGGTCTTGTCTCCTTTGCCTTTTTTTCTCTTAACCAAAATGGCTGATCAGTCAGGCATTGGAGTCGTGAGCCTAAAAGTCTGATTGACTGAGTGGAAGTTCGCACTCCTGGTGTTAGGCACTCGATGTATTCATCCTAAGTTAGATTAACAAATCACCTTGCCTTTCATATACAGGACTGTAAATGCCCCTTTCCTCCTGTATACCGTACTATATACCCTTGTGTGCCCTAATCTAAATATTCACCCTGATATGTCGGATACGGTCACATATTTGCCAAAAAGGCATTCCCTTGTCCCTTCTATTCTACTTCTGACGTTTCTTTTATCTTCTGCTAAGATTTCACCCTTTTGATCAAATACTAGACTGCTGGGTCACATTTGTGTATCATTTGTTCGATGGGTCAATTTCACTCTTAATAGTTGAACATCGGGTATCTCGCGGCCAGATCATCGCGACAGATGTGTATTGCAATCCGTCAATCTAACCTGGCATCGATTAGCCAGTCCATGTTCTTGTTTTGCAACTATGGGATGCTGTGAAGTGTGTCTGCAGTATTCCTGCACGTGTTTCCTTATAGTGAAACATGTTGTGATTGCCGCTGCGGATATGCCATAACTTGGGCTGGAGTACTTTCTCTATACTTTAAAAAAATATATAATTAAACCTTCACAATATTGTCTTGTAAACACCCTTATTCCACTAGGGTATCACTGAATATCACATTGTAAAACTCACCCACCCAAAACCTTTGAAAAAACAGTTAGGAATCTTTATGTGAATAATGTAAACTTTATTGCACACTTTAAATTGTTTAACTTAAGGTGGCACATTTTTGTAAGCTTGTCAATTCACACTCCAGTTGCATAAGTCTTGTTATTTTAAGCTGAATTTTTATGAACCTTTACTGTGTCATATAAAGTATATATTAATAGTAGGGTTATGAAGCCCTGTGCGACAATGTTTTGAATTTCTTTACAGCTAAAATAGACATTTGTGTATAATCATGGAACAGCACACTAGAGAATGTCCTGTTGCAACTTGCATGTTTATTTTCCAAAGTGCTCTTTAGTTAATTCATGTATTTTTCAGTTATGCAATCCCAGTTAGATATGTTATTGTACTCATAGCACTTAAAGGAAAAATATATTGGAAATCTGAAGAAACAAATGTTCAGTATCCATCCAATCTATTGGATCTGCCTCAGTTCATAGGTAATAATGGAGACTTTCACCCCTAACACTGTTTCAAATATCATGGACCCAACAAGCATTTGACTGCATTACTACTAATGTAGATGTGTAAAAATATTTTGTTCAAAATAGAATAACTACATCTTATAACATGAAAAACAGCATTCTTCACCAATGATGTCGTTTCTAGACTCTCAAGTCAACTTGTGAATATCATTTGATAATTTGGTTGCACATTTAAATTTGAAGAAACATATGTTTCATGTGAAAGAGTCGTATCTTTCATTTGAAAACATATTTTCGCATCTATATGAAGGCAAGTTAATAACAGTCTGATAAGTTTACAAATCATGAGACCTTTTTCAGTTTTACTGTCCAACTTTAAATCTGAAACCAAAGAATTATCAGAAAACATTTTTGATGTTAATTTGATGTTTTTGTATTACTTTGATAAAACTATATAACATCGAAGGCAAACGGGTTTTATCAAAGTGATACTAGTTTTTATCCGCTAGGACAGACTAAATCAGACTTTTAAACAACAAAACGTGTAGCACGAACATAGACTTCACAATTGAGATGATGATGCATTTGTTTATTGGATAAGTCACATACACAACAATCTAAAACATTATTTTCAGTTCTGCATAATACCTCTGGTTGTCCATGAGCATAATTACTAAATACTGTGGTATACATAAGATGCGTTTTCAAATGTGACTCGATGGAGGCTAGTGGCTGCACTTGGGTGAGTTCTTCTTTGAGGGTCAAGTGCTGGCTTTTATATTACCATCAGAATTCGGTAAATCCGGTTGCATTTTTAGGATCTGTTCCCTGGGCTTCTCTTACTCACAGTACTACTTCAAATTCACCATGTATGCAGTAAGGCAGCCTACTTGTCTTGGATCATTGATTATTCTGTTTAATGATTGGTATCATAGCCTTTGTCTTACATGTATAGTGAATAGACATCCATTTTTAATTGAACCAGGATTCAGTTCAGTTAAAACCTTTGTTTATTTAGACCTTGGTCTATAAACATTACTAGGATTCTTGCAAACAATATGTGATGCTATACTTTAGGATTGAAATTACACCTGTTTGGCTATTTGACATTATAACATAATGACAATAGCCTATATTACCTAAAGATTGTTTGGACATGAGGAAATGTATGCACACAATAATTGAACTTTACTTGCCATTGTGTTTAAAGCAGGATTTCAGTTTCCTTTTTTATTGTCTTGAAGTGACTAGCATAGCTGATACCATCTATTAATATAGTGTTAGACTACACATTTTAAGCCTGGGCGTCTCAAACCGTAACTACATGGTAAAAGGTGAATGTTTAAATATATAAATGGATTGTTTTTGTACAGAGCTCAACATTTTGTTAGGGATGTGCATAAAGGTGATCTTTTACTTTTTCCTAACTTAATTATATTTTTTTTGCTTAAACCAAAGACTGATACATTTGTGCAACTATAACTTGTACTTTCATTGAAGAAATAAGACAAAAAGGCACCTTTGAGAGAAACATTTGCTCACGTCTTTTGCAGACAAAGATAGATTACTGCAGATCCAAAATTGGATGAATGTACTTTATTTTTATTGTGACCTAAGATATATTTTTCCAAAGCCAAAGAGGGTTGTGTTTTTCAGTGTCATATTTTTCATACGGCAGGTCAGATGTCCTGACCAGAAAACAACCTACATACTAGCAGGAATCCACAACTTTAATCAAGAGTTACATTTCAACATTTATGTTGGTTCACTTTGTTAAATTAAATGATACATATTGATAGATGAATTGTGCTGTCAGTTAATTGATGAAATGTGTACACTGTAAACCTATTTGGAGGGAGTTGAGAATATATTTCCTCCTGCAGTTTCCAGTGCACTGTGAGAAATAAGAGTGCAGTGTGTACATGTATTCTTTTCACATTTATGTTATGTAGTGTATTACAATTTTTGTTTTCATCATTAATGTATTCATCATCAGGTTATGTTTGTACAAACTGAAACATGCTTTGGGTCATTTACTTTCTTGGGTACTATAGTTTGGGATCATCAGATTGGTTTTTGTTTGTCCATAAATACTGACTCTACTTTATTTAACAATTAAAGGCATCAATTCCACCTCTTGTGTGGTGAGTATTCCATCTCATGGTACTTTTTTCGGTCATTTCTCTTCCAAACAAATAGAATGCATGCTTAACATTGAATCCACAAAGAGCAGTGTGAAAGGAAGTGTCATCACACAGCCTCCCTGTCAGTACAGTATATCATACACAATGCAACAACTTCATTTTTATACCAGGCTGCTAGAGTTCCATAGGAACGAGGGTTTTCAGAAATCATGGTTCCACTGGAACACTAGCATTCAGGTATAAAAATTAGGTTGTTGCATTGTGTGATATACTGAGTGCTTAAAACAACAGATGTCTTGATCCTGCAGGATGCTCTGTTCTCCAGTATACAAGCCTTCTCATGAACATTTTGTTCACATCAAGACAAAGTGTAATTCTCCTATTTGTGATGTTTCTTATAGTGAAAACACATTATATTCAGTTTTGTATCATCAAATCATAGTTCATTCAATTCTGCACCCCAAAATGCATTGCATATGACTGAGCAAGTCCTTTAATGGGAAATATGGACTTCTCTTGTTTCAGCCTCATACCAGTGGCAGTTACAAATCTATTCTTGGATTCTACATCACGAAGGATGGAGGAATCAGAGACCACTCTTTAACAGAATGTGGTTAACCCTCCTACCAAATTGTTAGAAAACAGAACATTTTACCTATCCTTGTGTATATATACTACAGGGAAGAATGATCTTTTGTGAGGGTTATACCTCAAAGGAGATGGCAGTGCATTTACTTTACAAAAAAGACAAAAAGAGGATGCAAAGTCCCCTTGGATAAGATGCAATAGTTTGGATAAGATGCAATAATTCTTCATCAGACTTCTCTTCACCAAAGACATGATCCCACATTTATTGCAGATCTCTTTGAGCTCTTATTGAACTCTTTGAAAAAAAATTAAATAAATTGAGAGTAGAATGGTTGAATGTAGTAATCAGAAAGCAGATATCTGACTTTTAGAAAATAAATATTGGGAGGTAATATGATCTATGTCACCTCCCTACTTGGTGTTAAAAATAAGGGGGTCATTGCAACCCTTTATTTCATAGCATTGGTCGACATGCTTCTGCCCCTCGCAAACTTGTACGGTTCCTTTATTGTCAGAAACTTGCTGTTCTGTTCTCATTAAAAAAAGCACAATATTAAAAGCTTAAGAAAAGCCTGCCATAGATGTGGTTCATACCTTTGTTGAGAAGCAGGCCTAAGATAAAGTATATGCCACCCTGTGTGGATTAAGGCCTGTATCCTTTAAACAGTGGATCTATTGTCATTTCCTTTGGAACTCCTCAATCGAAAGATATTTTCACTTTGTAGTCTATGATGTATTAGAACATTGGAATACTGGGAGCTCTATTGAAAACAGTGGAGTGCTCCTGGGCTTCTAATGGCCGGTAGAAACACGGAGGTCCAACATTCCAAAGTTGTTGTTCACAGCTATTGATGCATCCAAAGGCCCACATGCCCCTCGGGCTCCTTAAGGCCTTTGTTTTTTTTGTTAGAACATTCTGCCCTCTAGTGGTGGAATGTTTTAATAGCCTTGTCACCCTCCTTAGCTGGGCTATACCAACATTAAAGTCCAGCTCCCTTGTTAAATGCTGTAGCCGATCTTTAATGGCTGGTATAGCTTGCTATGGCGGGCTATAAGTCTATATTCGAACATTGGAATGTTGAGACCTCCATTGAAGACAATGGAGTAGATCCAGGCTTATGATGGTTGGAATAAGCTCTGAGTGCCAACATTCCAATGTTTGCCTTCATGTTTCTCCCTTTTTAATTTGAAATATTTGACCACTAATGGGTGGAATGTTCTAATAGGCGTATAGCTCTTCTGCATCGGGCTATTCCGGTTGTTAAATGCGCTCTCCATCGATATAGGTATGGCTCTGATTCAGGGCCTTTAACAACCACTATACCCCTTGGCAGCAGTTTACAAGGCTATAGTGTATTGTGGTGCTGTGAGAGAGGGATGTGAGAACTGACCAAGAGTTAGGATTAAACTTTTGATGTTGGCATGTTGGTTCCTACTTCGCTGCCAAATAGACTGCTAGACAACTTGCTTGGGCTTTGTCTCGGAGGAACATCTCTTTTGAAATATCAGTTAGTGCTCTGGGTGTAGCTATAAAGAAATTCCATCAAACGTTTAGGAAAAAGGAGCATGTAATGAGAAATCTGGGATTAATTACTCTATGGTACTAGATTCTTTTACAGTCATCCATTACATTTGGTTGAAAAAGTACATTTATTTCCTAATGATCTAAACTGTACTTTGAGGCTGTAATATTATAATGTGAGAGGTCTTCTCTGTTGCATACCCAGAATAATGTATTAAATGCATGGTGGAAGATGATAGTTTTAGCTTGTATGAATCTAGTATTTGAAAGTGTAATACACTACTTAAAAACTGCTCCAGTCATTCATTCTCCCATTTCCTTTCATGTTGTTGTGATTGATACTTCATTGAATGTTTTAATCATTGGCCATTAATATTTTTCTTTTATTAAAATCTCACATTTATTTCACATAATTGTGTTTTGTTTCACTCATTCACCTTTTGTATACGTATGTTAGTTACATGTATAAGCTGTCAATAAATAACATAGCTTTAACAATGTACTCCAACTAATCAGTATAGGTTATATGACTAAGCATGGGCAAGAGTCCTTTATTTTATTAAATGTTAAAAACCAACATTGCTAGGTATTGGAAAATTTGTAAATTCATATTCAATGATATGAAAATGTCATACATTATAAAGAATACTAAGAGAGATAGACAAATGGAAACTAGATGCATGGGGATGCCAAACCAATCCTTTTGAGCTGAAAAAAGACAGCACGTGCCAGTGGAAGAACGAACAATATGTTTTCTTAGTAGAAACACTTTTCATCTTTTGAAGGAAAAGTGACAAGGAGTTTTCTTTCTTAAGGACAGTAGGTAAACCATTAATGAAATTTAGAGCATGCTTCAAAAATCTCTACATGATAGGTGAATTACATGTCTTGTAAAAGAGCATTGCAAAAATACTTTTGGTGATATAAATGTGTCCAGGGCCTTAAATAAAAACAGCAATTATTGTTTTTCTGTGACCAAATAATATATATTTGTATTTACATTTCATTAATGAACAACAGTTTCAGGTACAAAATTGTGTCCAACGTCCTGTTAGGGCAAGAAATTCTTTCTAGGACTTCATGCTCCTAAGTTAGGAATTTAAATTGTTTGGTTGTCTGACTTTCTGGGCTGTTCTGTAATTAATAATGTTAGTCTTTGGAAGTGACATGCCACACTGATTTGTACAAAGCTAGATCATTTCACCCAGTCGTAGGCCAGGTGCAGGTCAATTGTCTGAGTGTTAACCTAGATCATTGGGTTTAATGTGATGACTTTCAGGCGAATCCTAATTTCCCTCTGATGAGTCATAGGGCAGCATATACCAGTAAGGCACAAATATAGTATATTCTTTTTTTGGAGTGTAGGAAAATAATTATTGCTAGGCTCAATTCTTCATGAGCATGTCATTTTCACACTAAGGTGATTTAAGGACTTTGCAATAGGTTAGTATCATTCTCTTTTCCCAAAACATTCTGCTAACAGATGCTTATTTTGTGAACAATTATCGGGCACTTCAATGAATCAGGACATTTTAGAAGTACTATATTGTCCGTCTTGGTTTGCCTCTAAATTCTCTGATCACGTCAGGCCTCCTGGAGGCTATGCTATCTGTCTTTGCAGCAAATGACTCTAGCGATTAGTGCACCCTGTGGAATACGCACTACATCTGAGACATCAGCTGTGCAAGCTGCTGTAGTTTGTGCACGCGGTTCTGCACACTGTTTTAAAAAAAAAATTATCATCACACCTGAAAAAGTGAAGGCCATAGAAGCAGTCTCAATATAGAATGGCAATAACAATTTCAATTACAATGCTGAGAGCACGGATTTCAATTCTATCTGTGGTGCTAATGATTACTACCGGAGTAAGACCTTTGAGAAGACTTATAGGACTTATCCTATTTTTGAAAGCAAGTTAAAACCACCAAGGTGAGCGGACTACTTGCATTAAAAAAAAGCGTCTTGACACGAAGAAAATTACTAGATTTCAATATATTTTGGGTTAGATTCTGATGCCCTCATTCTGGTAGCCAAGGCAAGACAGCGATTAGGATGACAACAGCAAGGTAGTCAGCTCTGTGCCTCCTAAGTATTCACATGCAGTTAAAATAGTTTGGCGTTGGAAAGTACCCCATTCCAGAAAGTCAAGCTTGAGCAGAGCTGGCCAGCTTTACTGCATTAGTTAAGAAAGCATGAGAAAGTTAGCCATTCCTCTCCACACAGGGTCAACTTGAAACAAAATTGTTCACTGAAATTGCCAGACAAACCGGTTGCTGATACAATCTTGCTCTTTAACAAGACCTTTATTAACAAAACCTGAACAGCTTTGGGAAACCCCTGATCTGCACCTGCTGTTCCAGGCGTCCTTTGAGGAAATCTAGATCATCCCAACAGAGCCTTTTTTTTAAATCAGCCTACTCTACTATAGTAATGTTGCCTTCATATGCCTAATTTACCTTCCCAGCCGCTCCACTGGACAGAGAATCTAAGCAATTGGACACTCTATATACAGGAGATTTACATTGGGAAATCTAGCTATAAGAGCTAGTAGTGTATATTGCCTGTTGACAAGGCACATCCATGCTTTGTGGGTGTGGGATGCCATTGCTTTTCCTAATCTACCAGAACAGGTGCACACAGTTTCTTTTGATGGTTTGCCGCAGTTGGAGCAAAGCCAGATAGACCCTCCCCAACCCCTACAGATAGGTGTGATCATAATTGATGCCATAGTACATACTCTGTGCTTCAGGATAGACTGTAGGTGCCATGGCTATATGAAGTCTACAGTTAAATGTAAATGTACATGTATTTATATAGCGCAAATCGCCCACATCGCAGGCATCTATGCGCTTGCTTAGGGAACCCGTCCTGGTATTCCCCTGTGAGATAGCCCCGGCAGGGTATCCACAAGGTGAAAGCCAGGCATCCCGCGGAGCGTGTTCAGACCAAGTTGCTCAACATGCACTTTGATGCCCATAAACCATTCAGAGAGAGGGAGAGGCAAACAACTATCTTGGGAGATTTAACCCCTTCGATGCTGATGACGAGCTCAGCTCGTCATCAGCTACGGCGCTCGTATGCTGATGACGAGCTGAGCTCGTCATGTAAGGCGGGTTTTTGAAAAATCCAGCGCACCGCGGGAAAACCGCTAGCGCGCAAGGGGTTAATTAGAGTTGAACTACTACAGAAGCTACATGATTAGCTTCGTTTTCACAAAACTTCAGTTGTCCATAAAAAATGCCTAAATAACTCTCTAATTAAACAGACCCAAGCAACAGACTCAGTCACCTTCTTATCACTATTTTCCCTTACAAAGGAAGAGGAATCAGTTGAGGAAACGAGTGGATGCAGCATCATCTTGTTCCCCTGTTCTGATTGCAACAGAATCTCTAAAGGTGTCTGGTTCAACAGCATCATGATTCTCGACTCTGGTTGAGTGCACTCTCCTTTGGATGTGAGTGAGCATCACTGCAGACCACTGGATCTTGAAAAAGTGTTTCTTTGTTTTTGAAAAAGCTTCCATCCCCAATCCTCCTTGCCGCTGCCCCCACATATAACCATCTTGATGAAAGAGAACCAATGTTTGCCTTAAAGGGAACCAGAGAGGAATGTAGATTGTGAATCGAAGTACTTTCCTAAGCCCAAGAAGTGAGAGATGGTTGCAGTCGATGTTAACCCTTGCTTCCGCCACACTTTTTTTTTCTATATAAAGAAGAAAAAGAGAAAATGGGGTCACTTCAAGAATTCATGGGGCTTAACACTAGCAGGAGTGGTGGGTTTTGCTAGACCTTAAGTATGGCGACTCCACATTCCAGTTAGTATTGTTCTCAAGGCAATCCAATGGTTTGGGAAGGTTTTATAAACTTTCCTCGTATGTCCTTCGAGCTTGCTTCAGCCCAAAGTGAGTTACAAAGGTAATGGTTTGGTGATTGCCCACCTGCACTATCGAAGTCTTCATATTCACCCTTAATTAAATGACTGGATGACAAAAATCACCCTTCTAAATAAGCTAGTTTTCCCATCAATTAAAATAATTGTAGATACCGATCCAGAAACTTTAGTTCATAAGAGTAGTTCTGCACAGAAACTCCTCTGCATGCCATATGTCTTTCTTACGGATACGTTCTCTAGATTTATCTAGAAACAGTTTGGTTTTTATACCTCCTGGCAATAAGGACTCCGGCAATATGCCAACCCAAATCAGAAAACCCAGTTGTACTGCAACCACAGCACAACCCAAAGAGCAATGTTTGAGTGAAATGTGTTTCAAGTAACAATCAATCCTATGAGACGCTACAAGGATAGTTAGAGGAAGCCCCAAACCCACTTTTATTATGGAATAACATACTCAAGAACACTAGCTTTAAAGATTTGTTTTAACCCTTTCGCTGCTGATGACGAGCTCAGCTCGTCATCACCCACGGGTGTCGTGTGCTGATGACGAGCTGAGCTCGTCATAAATGCACCAAAATAGCAATTTGCAGCACAGCGCAAAAATCCCCGCAGCAGCCATGTGGTTAAAATCGAAACATTAGTCCAGTGCATACAATATGAATTGTAACTATATTAAAGACAAACAAAATAGCACCAGCAACATTTACTAAAAGCATGAATAGGAACCACTTCTGCATGATTGCTGTACATGCTGCATATTTATAGCAGTTGCCCCCCCCCCCCTTTCTGCTACTTCTAGGCACTACGCTAATTTTAGTACAGCAAAAAAAAGCTATTTCGGGTGTCAGCTGGTGCAGACCTGCTTACCTGTTTAAGGACTTATGTTTAAAAAAATTTGCAAGGCCTGCAATTCTTTCTGTATGAGGCCAGCTGCACTGATAAGTGAAGGCTAAGTGCACCCCTTCCCAGCTGCCTTCAATAGAAGAGTGTGGTCTGCCTGTCCCGTTGACACCTGGTTTTAAGAATCCCCTCTAACCCCTCACACTTTGTGCTGTGCTTGGCTTTCTGTAATGTTAATTGTTTGTTGTTGAAACTCTTAGTGCAAATAATTAACTGTGTGGCATGATTCCTGTTCACTTATTTTCATTCTATGTGCTGTTTTTTTTAACAGCAACAACGCCAGAAAACCCTTCTGGGTAGCTGTGCACATTACAAGACTCATCAATAAAATAAATAAACAAGACGTGCGTTAGCAACCTTCTTGAAAAGTGTGGAATGAGTCCAAGTAGCACTTATTGCATTCAGTAATTCTCCCCCAAAGTTGAAAGTCACATCCACTCCGAATTGCTGCACTGCTGGTGAGATGACATTTACACTCATGCTGAAATTAATGTAGACTTATTTATTTACTACATGAAAAGTGAGTTCCACAACCGACTATCAGTAGTGTATTTGAATACCCACCAAACAGGCTTGAAAACAGTGACTGAAGAATGGAAGGCTCGGCCTGAAAATAGCTTTAACATCATTCAATAACCATGATCCAATTTATTGAAAACTTGAGTTATGCCTGTTGTCTTTAGTGAGTGGAGGATGGTATGCAGTAAGTCCTCAAAATGGGTTAGAAACTGTACCTGGAGGAGTCTTTGAATTTCAGATGCATAACGGGCTGTTCGCAAGGCAAACGTTTCTGCCACAGAGGTGAAAGTGATCATTTGTCGTGTCTATTTTCATCCATAGAAAACTTTCACATTTTTTCTTGGAGGAGAATGCAATGTAATGCCACAACATTTCAGTTATTAGAAAAGTTAAGTAGGTGGTGACCCAGGCAGGGGGGAGGGGGGCAGGTGTGTAGTCTTTATTAAATAAGAACCTTTTCATAGGAGCAGGTGTTTCCAGTAATTTTCAAGTAAACACTTGTGTGAAAGGTACTAGGAGTAACTCTAACAGCCAGGTTTGTTGTATTATCTCAAGTCTGTAAATATGTATTCTCTATCATGCCTGCTTGCAGTCCATGTAAGCTTGTAGTCCATGTAAGATTGCTGTAGGTATTTTTATCCAGTGTTTTTCAGAAAACGTGGGAGTGAATAAATCATACAAGGGCTTCACTCGATCAGCATAATGTTGCAAGTAACTTCTACCTAATCTGAGAAACCCCATCAGGGTTTATAACTGTCTCGGTGTCTTCAGAGGATGTAACGTAGCCCGCTTCTGTTGACGTCAGGTCTTCCTGTTAGATCTCCACGATTCTTGTTGAGGACTATTCTTATACCCCATAGACAATTTGAATTAGGAGTATTGAAAACCATTGAAGAACAAAGCGATTAGACACTGCTATTCGGGTGCTTTATTTTGGCTAAACAAACCATTGTATATGTCCAAATGTGTTTTATATTTGTTTCTTACTAAATTCATCATTAGTCTAGTACTAACGTGTGCATTTCAATTTCTTAAATAGGTGTGCATGCATTTAAATTTAAATTTCTTTCATCTAAAACTATTTTGTACTTATCAGGCTACCATAGTGGAAAAAGAAGGATGCTCATTATGGAAATACAATACACTATTCTATCTTGATATTTTAGCTGATCTAAAATAGCTCTTCTATTGTGCTGAGCCTCTGACTTCAAAGAATGTTGAGCGTGTATTTGGGGCTCACTCTTAAGGGAATTTCATGTTGAACAGACCTTTGCCTCACCTCGCTGGAGCCTGTTTTAAAGCCTACTTTTGCATATTTTCCCGCAAGTTCTTTCAGTACTAAGGAGAAACACACTTTCATTATAATCTCCTCACCTCTAGGTGCATCTTTTATAAAGGCCGGAGGCCAGTCATGCTCTGCAAGAATTATGTCGTAAGTATCCTATAAATGTGCCTCAATCTCTCTTTCTACATTTTAAACCCTATCTGGAGGGTTTACATGTACGGTGTCTCAACCTGTATGTATTTTGTAGTTAAAATCTACACCAGATGCTCCTTGAGGGGCTGGTGAACCATTGTCACTTCTACTGCACTGTCCAAAGAAGTATCCAAAGGCATATTTCTTTGCTATACTTGCCACTTTTTTTATTCTTAACGTGAGTCTTTGAGTCTGAACCTTTCTCTTCTGTCTTCACCCCAACCTCCACTTTTCATCCCGATTCACTTTTCTGTTTGATGTACTCATACTTTCTGCAGTTGTCCACTTCTCTCTGCCCTTTTATGTCCCCAGCAGAGTCCTGAAAAGAACTGGAAGAACAGTGATCAGAATAATGATACTAATCTGGCTTTTTAAGTTTGTCACGATCCCTCAAATTGTATCACTCCTGCTCAACTCCTGTCTTGAGAGGGATCCAGTTCATGTTTTCGCTTTCTGCTTTTTTTTAGTCTCTGGTACAGCTTTTTCCTTAATGGAACCCTCTCTCTCATTTTTTTGCTTTGAGATTTAGTTATGTGGTCGTAAACCTAAGTATCATGGCCAACAGAGTGTAATGGGAAATTCCCTTACATGATCCTGAAGAGAAACTGCTGCCAGCCACTGGCATCCTGCCTTACCTGCAGCTTTTACGCAAACGTTCAGTCAGAATTGTTGAGGAACCTATCTCAAAATTGCCCATCAGTTTCACCAATGAATCAAGAGGAGTTGCAGCTCTATTCTTATTTTGTGCTTGTGTCCACATCTCTAGTAACAATGCAAATGTGGATATGCCATAAGTAGTGGTATAAAAACATATGAATACTGCTGTCCATGTGTTACTGTGCTCCTAAGGTGGAGCATCCCAAGGTGAAACACATAGTCTGGATTCTATGCCTATTCTGGGGTATTGTATGAGGATAGATTACTTCTAATTAATTGGTCTTACAAGCTATCCAGAATGGAATTTTATCTTGTTTTGTGGATGCTTTGCCAGTGGTGTTAACAGTCTGTGGACTGGTTGCCCGTATTGCTGCATACACATGCTATGAGGGTCCAGGAGCAACTACTGTAGCAGTTGTTTGTAAGAAGCACTGTGAAAGTCATCAATAGACAACCAATAACGGATACAGTAACTAACTTAATTCTGCAACTGGCACATTTTTTCAGTCAGGATGTGGTGTACACCCAGCCAATATGGGCTATGTGTCTCCGTCTTTAATTGAAGGACCCATTTTAATGTTTTGCAATACCTGTGACAGTTGACCACCAAGTCAGGCTTGGTGTTCTTGATCTCATAACTGGACTTCCAAGTCTTGATATAGTGGATAATAAGGTGGGATTGCGCAATATTTGTATGTAGGAAAATGCACAAGATTAGCATCTACAGCATCACACTCCACCGTTTAGCAGAATATTTCAAAAGCATATGCAGTATGTGCACCCTCCATGCTGCATATCCAGCTAGGCAGCTCTAGCAAGATGTGTTATGGCTGTGCCGTGAAGTTTACCCTCTTGAAACAGAAGCGTGCATCATTTTCAAGAAATAGTTAAAATAATGAGATTTTTTTTTAAAACTGAAATCAGACTTGGGAATAACCTTTTCGAAGTCAAATACCTGACCCGCCTACAGCAAATATGAAATTTTTCCTGTAATGCTTTGTATCTTGACCTAACCATTCAAAATAAATTACTTGCGGGTCTAGAAAATTTGTGCCCACATTGGGTGCCAATATTCATTTTCCAGAAAACCAGAGTTCCGTATTATAAACTCTTTCGCACAAAGGACTCTGTCAGTGTGCCATTCCCGATTCAGAAAATCAGTTATACTGCAACCACCCCACAACCCACTGAGCAATATTTGAGTGAGATTTGTTTCTCAGTCTCATGAGACATTACAGGAATAGTTAGCGGAACAACAAACCACTCCAACGTGATTGCTGTTCCGCATTTATAAGAGTTC
Source organism: Lissotriton vulgaris (assembly GCF_964263255.1). NCBI lineage: Eukaryota > Metazoa > Chordata > Amphibia > Caudata > Salamandridae > Lissotriton > Lissotriton vulgaris. The sequence continues at coordinate 1,159,668,885 of NC_141695.1, read as the reverse complement.
TCCCATCTCATTCTGCTACTTCTAGGCAGTAAGATAATTCTTGAACAATTAAACAGAATATCCTATTTGTGAGAGACAGGAGACTGTCTCTACAGTGTTGAATACGTATATGATTTTCGTGTGGAATTTACTCTAGCTCACAGCTGCTTAAATTGTAAACTCTACAAATAATTAATTAAAACAGTGTAAGAAAAATGTTTTTGGTCAGAAACCAGTTATAAATACTTGATTGATTAAAGGGCAACAATGAAAGAAATTATTGCACAGGTGCCCAATTGGTTTACGAACAGCACACTTGCCCATTGGTCCTACAGATCTACATTACCGTTACAGATATTTGTATCAAATATTTTTAGAGGTTAACTGGCAAATTAGCATTAGGAACCACTTCGCTTTTTTCAAAGTAAGTAGCTTGATCATTAGACCACATCATTATGTAGCAATTAATAAAGCCTCTTTTTTCTGACAACCATTTCCAGAGATGGTGGATGCTATTCTGAGAGTTTGAATAACCCTCTGGGCACTGTCCATAGATGCAAAAACAATCACAAACGGCCAGGGTCAAATGTGGACATTTTCTTAATACAGCAATCTTTCAAGTGCATCACTTTGGACCACACAACAGGCCAAGCCTCGCACTTGGATCAGTGAAGCAAAGCAGAGGTGGCAGTCCTTGCTAGACCTACATGGTGAAAGTTTTTTAAAGGATGAAATCCCCAGTGTATGCACATGTACAAGCCAAATCAACTCTACAGTCACTGAATGGCCCAATTTAGGATTTTCGTGAAGATGTATGATTGTGCATGTCTTTGCATGCATAAACACTTGTCCACATTCTCTGCACCCATTTCAAATCAATTTCCTTAAACTAAAAAAGTGTGTGTTGAAGACTCAGTGTAACCTATATTATTGTGAAGCAAGAACATGTAGAAGTGCCTTTGTGCTGTATTCTAAGGACACTGCACATTTTTGTTAAATCACTGGCAGTCTTTTGATTGGTGGTGATTGCCTGTTTCTCGTCAGACCAGCTGCTGTGTATTGACCAACATCTGTTCATCCCTTGTCCAGTCGGATGAGTCTGCGTGAGTTGATAATGGGTGTCTTCTTTGGTGTCCATGATGTACTATACATGTAGAGAATGCTTTATTAGTACCCGCTCGTACACATTGTGTTAAGAACCTTTGACTTTTGATCTAGATGCGGGCATAGTTAGTCATTCTGATTTCTCAAGCATTGATGTGAATGTATCCACCATTGACTGACTCTCTTGTTCTCTTCAGCTTCTTTAGTCTTCCCAGTGCGTGCTCCTTAGCATCAGGAAGACACGCAAATTAGAAGACCTTTAAAAGTCAAAACGTCACATGCAGAAGAATTGGCGCGTTCACCCCGTGCTTCCAAATATTTATTATGCAGAAGAGATAATAGTGTGCCAAGAGCTAATGCAATTTGTTTTTTGATTCTGTGCAAATATGTCTGACGAGGTGTCCTCTGTGGATTTTACAATTTGTACCAAAGTGAGTTGTAAACTTAAGCTTATGCTCGCTATATGTTTCTATGGAAGAGTTCCTTCATCCTCTGAACATCTTAGAAACAGGCGCCATGTGCTGTAGCAGATTGGCAATACGCCAGCCATATCTAACCATGTGCCTGTGTGAGACACAGATATGACATTATCAGATTCATTCTCATTGTTCTTCTCACCAACATATTAATAACTGTTTATTGGTGTTTTTTGGAATGGTGATTAGAAATAAGTGTGCCTCATTTGAATGTATATGCTTAAGCAGAAATATGTAGCACAGCAGGCTACCATTTCATATGGATTTTATGAAGCAATATACTGTAGGACAAAGGGTGTTCGCTCTATTCTCCACGGCTACCATATCCATGTGCCTAATGTTAAATAATTCATCATATCTGTGTTAGTCTCATTATCTTGCACATTGAATTTTACTCTAGCAATAAGCCAGTCTTTCTTCTAAATATTGATAGAGAAGTCATTTTGTTGTGAGTGGTGCGGGAAAGCATTTTAGGTACTTCTGTGTAGGGCAAGTCAGCGCAGAACAGTCTTAAATGCTTTATGTGGAGTGAATAAAAAATGCTAGACTTATCTACACGTGAAACATTTACACAAGATTAAAGGTATAACCTTACTCTTACTGTTGCTATTCAAAGTTTTTTTTAATTGTTCAAAATCTACACAATACATTTGCTCGTTTAGTAAAAAGACAGCCTTTGAGCAGAAGAATCCACCACTAAAGTGCTGTGTGTTGTAGTACTATTCATTGACCTCCCTTATGTCTGCTGTAGTCTGGAATCCTGCAGGGTTCTCGAAGAAGGTTGTACCCTTCTGACATGAAGCCTCTGGGACACTTCCTGTGATGTTACAAAGTCAGGACTTCTACTTGTAATATTTCATGTTACCAGAAGACCAGTAATTTACAATATTTTGTTTTTCTATTTTATCCAATTCTCATTATTGCACAAGATCACAATGATGATCCAGGCGCCCACTAATTGATTAGAAGGGGTCTGCAGGTCTCTGCGGATTGATGAGGAACCGACTTACCTGGAATGTGAGAGAGAGAGAGATGGAAAGTTTTTTGTCTTTTATGGAGAAGGAAGCATTGCCAACAAAGAATGTGCCAGTTCAGTCTCGGTGCATCTTGAGGATTGCCACCGGAGTTTGGACAGGAGCAGCAACTCTTCGTGTGTCGTTAGGTGGTTTCATATATAGTCTTATTTAGATGACTGGTTAGAGCTCAAACAATTCAGACACGCTTTTCAGTTTTCAGCCATTCAAGTGGAGTCCTCCAAAGGATAACCGTTAAAGTCGAATGATGACTGCATTTACATAGTACCAAATGCCTCTCTTGTTGTAGCGACAACTCAGGAGGCTTTACAGTCTGATCCATTTTTGGGAGTGAGAGCTGCATCCTGAGATGAAGGCATTAGAGGTCACACCTAGTAGCAGACTGTTTGCGGCCAGGAAATACCAAGTGCTTTTTTGAACACCCAAGGGGAATGGCTAGGCAGAGGACTCCATGAATTAGGCAAGTTATTCATTTACATTGGTTGTGAAACGACCAATATTTCCCCCTTTTTGTCGTCAATCTCCGCCAGCTCGAATAATCTATAGGTAAGAATATCATAATAGAATAGAATAATCTACAGGACAGTTAAGCATTTCACTGTTAGTGTCCATTTATACACCTCACACATTGTTCATGTGAGGGTTTGTCTGAAGCTGGCATAAATCCATTGAAAACCGTGTTTTGATTGTTACCAGGGTAGACTCTGCATTTTCCTGTTCTGAAGAGGAGAGAATCTTTCTTCAGTTAACGTGGCTAAAACTGTTTGGTTGGTGGATCTTCACTAAATGCTCCTCAGTTGTTCACCTAAATGCCATTCCTCATTAGAACGAAGACTTTGGAGAAGCTTGACCTATACATCATCTGCCCTCACAGCAACTGTGCAACAAAATTGACCAGAGAATTAGAGTTCCTTTTCCCTTGGAATGTTTGGCTTATGCAACCCAAAGGAAGGCCCCCTTACCGTACCTGCTTCCCATGCACTGGGGTTTATCAGTGCAACATTTGTGCATGTGCTTTTCTTTAAGGTGATGCGTGTCTTACAAGCCTCCTTAGTGCAATATCTTCATCAGCCTTTCTTCCTGCACTCTGCCCTAGGAAATTACTTTACTGGCCCTTTATTCGTTATTTCCCTTACCCCCGCTGCCCACTTCTCCAATGTACAATGGGTCCCACTTTCATAAACCTAGCGTGAACAGTCTGTAATTATTTCCGTTCTTCGGGCATTGGTCGCTATTCCTGCAGTAGAACAGGTTGCTGTATTGGAATATTAGGCGCAACCCATTCAGCCTGATCAACCTATTCCAAACCCGGCTGCTCCACAGAAATCTCTGGTAGGACCATTTCTTGACCTTCTCTTGACCTTCTCTGCCACTGGATGAAAAGTGGAACGAAATTGAATTACAAAACTCTACATCCAAGTTGTTGCCAAGGTGGTGACAGGCAAGGGTTTGATGGGGCCTATAACTTATAATTCATCCGACAGTGGTCATTGGCTGGTCAAGTGCTACATCAAGCTCACACTAACTCTTAAAATGGCGAGTTTTGAATGAGGACGTATCTGAAAAAATTATTTCTGGACGATTTTTATGGACTACCATTAGTCTGTACCAGATATAGGAAATGACAACACTTGTGGAATCTGTGCCCTATAACTAGATAAATCGCAGTTCTCTTGTTACGTGATGCATACTGCTTCCAGTTACACTTGCACCATAATGGGGTAGTAGACATACATTCTTTTGTGTGAGTTCAAGTTCAATATGAAGTGCAGCATTGTTGACCGCCATCGGATCGTAATACCTTGACAACTGCACTTAAGGTCCTGAATGAAGGTAAAGTGGCACAGTCAAAGGTGCTTACCATTGCTTCCATGTTTCTGTCTTGTGCTTTGTTCTTGGCACCCTTCGCATCCTACCAGACCTCAGATTTATTTCATCCATGCTTTATCAGACACTCTAGGAGAATCTTCAGGAAGAAATATTTTATGATTTGGCCTCAAATCCAAATGTTCCTGTGAGTTACATGTCCAATAATTCAGTGGGGCATCTGATGGGTCACCTCTCTCTCACATAATTGTCAGCCAATGTACAGGTCATCCCTCCAAAAAGGCTTTTGAATACTTGCCTGTAGAAGGCTCTCGTGATCAGCAAATTATTTGATTGTCAACATGAAAAACAAACATTACACAATTCATCTTGCCAACACTTCTGCTCGACCAGAACCTCGTTCTTGTCAGTGTCATTGGGGGGGCCAAGAGGGGAAATAAAATGCCCTCGTTTAAAGGTACTCGCTTGAACACCAGATTCTAATTCTGGTTATACACTGCTATGATAGAACAAGAGTTGAACTGTTTCTACGTCTTAAAGAAATTCCAAGCTGCTATGTCAGGGCTTTTTGAGAGCATGTCAGTGTGGTGGCTCTCTGTTCTGATGGAGAGAAGAGAGCACAGTTTGAAGGGGCAGGGAAGGCACACATAGTGGTGGGGTAGGTGCCAGATAGGCAGGTTTGTTTTGGTGTAATAATTGGGGATAGGGAGGAGGCACCACCTCCTACCCTTTACTCCTCTGCATAGCACTTCAGAGCAGGGGCAAATGATTTTGCAGGCCATACACAGCACAAAATGATACATAAGTAAAAAGTGAATAAAGGATGCTTTTCACTTCTTGGCTCTGCTTGACATCATAGGCAACTCAAGCTTCACTTTCATTGTCTATTTGTTGTTGCTCAGATCCCTCAGCATGAAATATCCCTATCATAGTACATACATTTTGAGCTGGACTGGGACCACTATCACCCTATCCCTTTTCTATATTTACATGGAGCACTCACTTCCAGAGCTCAGGACTGAATCTGTGCACATAGACAGGAAAGGCTCTCGATGCATGGCCAATTCGGGTGAGCCACTTTAGATCCAAAGATGTCAAAATTAAGTTCACAGTGGTGATTTTATTTAAAATCATGCACACTTTCCTGTGGCACATCCTTCGACCTTTGGGAAAGGAATATCCAAGTAGATCAAGAACAAATGACACAATAAAACAATGTAGATTGATCACTCTGTAAGCAGCATGCTTTCTGTCCTCTGGGTGACACACACCTTAAAAGTCTATGACTGTTGGCACCAAGAGTCTTTTGTGGAGACTTTCAGAGCTGGTTCCCTAGGATAGGGCACTAAAAACTTACCAGATAGGCTTGATGTGACACCTCCCTTCCTGACTGGATTGTAGACAAGCAAAGCAGGATAAGAGGTAAATACAGCACACAGGAATGAGCACTTTTAAGCCTGCTTGTGGGGACACTGAAGGAAAAAATAGGTAGCTGGGCATGTCATTTTTACAGGAGTGTGGGTAGTGAGAGGTCCTCAGCAAAATGTCCCAAAGAGGCAACAAAAATATTGTCTTAAACAAACTCTGATTGTTTTAGATGCTGGTTATCACACTTAGGAATGCCTACAATTAGCCGGTTGGTCAACTCTTCATAGCCATAAGGATATAGACCTTGACACAAAGTACCCGCGTCCATAGGAAGAGGTATCTAAGTGCTGCTTAACGAAAGAACACCACTCTCGGTTTGTAATGTGGAGTGCCTGATATTTCACTGAAAGTAATGTCTAATATATGACCACGGCCCACTATGGTGTGCCTCTAAAGATGTGTACTGTTTGTACAATAAATCCATCATTTGTGTCCATTATCTCATCTTGAAAGACGTGTTGTGCTTTGACAGATATTTTTTGTGAATAAAAGGACTGTTGTGTACCATATGTGTGTGGACATTCCCATTTATTTGCTGTGATGGTAGGTGGGTGGATGACTGTCAACTGGATGGACCATCATGTTGTGAGATGTGTGAAAGGACAAATCCGGTAGGCATATTTTGTTTTCATTTGTTGGACACAAATAGCTTGTGCATCATTGCCGAAACAATTAACTATCATCTGGTGATACAACTTCAGACCCTCCTGATTTCCTGGCATCTTCTCTACACAAACAAACCTAGTTTCAGATCAGGCAACAGAAATAGCCCTTCTTTATATCCTAGATAAAATGCAGCCGTAGCGGCCCATTCCCTAATCCACATCCTGATCCTCTTTAGCCTATAGGTGACTTTTCAGAGTTGATGGTCCACCCCACACTCTCAAACAACCTTTCCTCCTTTGTAGAACTATTTGTAAGATCTTTTCACGTGTTCCTATTTTCTTTAATATTAAGCAATGAGTAAAGCATGGAAAAGCCTACCTTAGTTATGTCCTGCCCTTCAATCAGTTCATGCCCTCTCTCCCAGCATATTTTGTTGTTTTTTAATTGTATTTTGTGACTCACAGATGACACAAAAATTGTTTTTGACTTTTCTTTAATTTACTTAGGACATTGAAGGAACATAAAGTATATATAAACAATTGTATTGGATTGATGGCCAACAACACTTCTAAAGTTCCATTCAGATGCAGTTCAATAAGTACCACTGGTAAGGAAACAGACACACACACACACTAATGCGTAAATCCACTATTATTCAACAAGACATTAAAAATGTCAGAAATATTTTCTAATGAAAGTAGGCGTATAAATCCTGTTTCTGTTGAATACTTCTAACTGAACTGATTCTTCACCTTGTAAACCCTTCCAGGTGCAGGATCCAGAATCTTGCAATTGCTCCTGCATACTCCATGTCAACTCCCCAAATGTGAGGACATAAAGCCACATATCAGCACCACCCATTTGTGCTGATGTAAGTTTGTCTTTTTTACGCCCTTCGATACGGATCCAGATCTCCGCTTCCAACTTTTTGGTGTAGTTACCAACTCCCACATTGTAGGATACAGTGTGCTTACAATATGGCTCCACTGAAGACAACAGGCTTCAAGCTATGCTGTCGCTGCCTGAAGCAGATGTCAGTCACTGATTCACATGACATCTGTCTTTAGTGCCTTGGCACGAACCACAATTCTCAGTCATGCAACAAATTCTCCCTGAAGCACACAAATGCCATCGGAGAGCATAAGAACAAGCTGTGATTGGAGAACACAAGGAGATAGGCTGGTTGCACTCGAAGTCCAAAGGTTGTTTGCAATCCTGGTCTCATTTCCATAATCAAGTAAATCTAAAACAGAGTTGTGGCAAAAGCAAAACCATTCCAACAAGCACTGGCGTTGCCAATAGGTCTCGCAGTAGGAAAGTTGGAGCTATTGGTTTTGTAAATTACATTTTATATTTATGTTTTGTGATTTACAATGCCAATACTTTTAACTTTAGCAAATGTGACACTTTTAGCATTTGTAATGCCACATGTTTTGTATTGACGTGACTTAGATGTATTGATATTACAAATAACAAAGGCTTTTAATTTTTTAAATAATTAATACTTAAATAAAAGTGATTGTAGTTTATAATAGCAATGGTCCGAAGTAGATAAAATAGTGGCAAAATAGAACAAGGCGGTACCAAGGAGGAACTACTAAGCTTATTCATAAATGAAAAGCAGCGACTTCACAAGGACAGTAACAGGAGCCAATTGAAAAAATGGGTGGGAAATGGGCGGAGCTTCTATGCCATACCTCAATACAGCATGCCTCACAGAGCAGTGAATGCGCTGCCCAGTCAGTGCTGGCCGTGTCAAATCACTTTATTTTCAAAATCGAGCCATGTTGCCAGAGGCCTGTCCGGAGCCAGATGGACCTCTTTTTACCTCCGTTTTACCAAAGGGGTGAAGGTGTCATTCCCGCTCTCTCACTGGGGCTGGCCGATTAACGTATGCAGATTGAGCAGCGGGCCTGAGCAGAGGACACAAATGGTCAAAGAAGGAAGACATTTAAAGAAAGAAGAACATGCAGAGAGGGTGCCCAGAGCAGGATGCGCTGGAGAGGAGTGAACAAGCATTCAAATAGTGAGCGGGGAGCAGGGCTTACAAAAAAAGTTTCAAAAATGAAGAAAATAAAAACTAGAACAAAATCATTCCATTTGTGAACTACTATTAAAGTGTTCACATCTGCAAAATGTGTTGGGCGTATTCCAGCATCAACGAACAGCACCGCTGCCCATTGTCAAAAGCCTGCTGAATGTTTGCAACCAATGCCTGCCTGGGGTAGCCAAAAGCGTATCATGGTGTGAGTGACAACATGAGCCCTCGCCAAACAGCTACAGCAGTCTTCAGGCTACAACTAAAGAGTGAACTGAGGAATAAAAACCAGGGATAGAGAAAGAAACTAGGAAGAACGTGTAGACTGAGTTTATGATACTGTAAAATTAATAATAAAATAATGAGGGAGTAAAACACCCGTAGAGACGCTGTGGGAATAATAAATAATGGTGCTGCACCATATACACATTTTAAAAGTGTTTCAATGTAGTTTCTGTAAAATCGGTCTCCGGTTCAGATATCTATGTTCACATTGAAATTTAAAGAATATGTTCATGGACACATCAGGACAGTGAGATGACAGAAGCTGGGCAGGGCAGAAAGAAGCGGTTAACAAAGACGAAGATCATAAAATAAATCCTTAACGCAGCAGGTGTTTAGTCATCTGCTTCGAATGGAAAACACGGTTTCAACAGGAGCAGGACAAAGTGAGGAGGCAGCCGAAGCCAAGAACATGTCAATGTGCACAATAAAACAGTCTCAGATGCAGTGGTCTCTGGGGCGAACTGTCTTTATTAATATGTGTGGCATGCAGGGCGTTCCTGAAACGGTCTTCTAAACCATCTGCAAATTAAAACTCAGACAGACAAGCAGGCAGAGTGGGAGGAACCCGGACAATCCTGGGTACAGAACACTGGAGGTGACAACACATCTAACCAAAATCTTATTCACGGACAAAACAACGTAAGCAAACGGTGACACGGACAGACTACAAACGCTGCCAGAGGTACGCACTTTGTAAAGCAAGGTAAACAGGCTAGCGATGGTCTTTAAACCCATAAAGACGCAAGCTTTTTTATAAAACTATTGTTGGAATAGATGCTATAAATGTCGATGAGCGGCAGCCGGTATGATATGGGCCAGCCCGAAACGATGAAGTGCTTCATTAGAATAAAACTAGCACGATGGGAAACTGAAAGTACGGCCGGCCACCGGCCAGCCATGAATAATTAGGGGAGGAGAAGCCGCACAGCACACGCTGGGAGAAGCCCTTTGATGTGCTGTGCGGCCGTGAAAAAATGCAATTAGGAGGGAGGGAGGGAGGCTGATGCGCGTGCTTGTTTGGTCATGTGATTCACGTGAACTCAAAGAAAACTGCACGAACAAAACCCTTGGTTTCACGATTATTTTGAGCACTTGAATTCTCGCTCCGCTCAATGTGCATGCGCGCATTGATGGGTCGCGAGACCTAAAAAGGGGCACCCACTGTATCACCGCTTAACTTCCAGAGTGAGGTTGTGCTGTACATGGTCCAAAGGTTTGACTCAGACCCACTCCCGGTCTAGGTATAGATATGCCCAGAATTTTCCAGCCCATAGTTGACACTGCTTTTTTTTTTTTTTTTTTTTTTACAACAAGTTCCGAAATGCACCACTTTGACAGTCAAAATTACACCATATGTCAGTGAAGGAGTCTATGTTCGAAAGGAAATAGTCCAAATAAGAGAACGCTGAGTCCAAAATTGCAAGCAAGTGTTCAGGATTCTTTTAATTTTCAAATCGAAAAGCCAGCCAACGCGTTTCGTTCCTTCAAGTGGAACTTCTTCAGGGCAGTGATGATAGATGACGAGTGTAAGGATTTCCTGAGCCGGGATCAAAAATTAACCATAGATATCTGTATCCTATGTCTGGATGTCGGTGAATATATGAGGTCAATCAATCAATAGGGAGGGACTAGGGATTTGAAGGTCTGTTTCATTCCCCAGGGTAAGTAGGCAATTTATCAAAGAGGAAACAGACACTTGTAACACTAGGCCATTGGTCATATAAATTTAGAGTAACCTCAAAAACCCTATGCAAATGTGGTTAGTGCGGTATATATGGTTCGTCCGCCCCGCATATGGGTTGTTGGCCGTTATCATTGGTTACTCCAAGTTAGTGATGTTGCCAGCCTCAACCGGAGGCACCTCTGGCCTGTAGTGCAGTGTCCAGAGAAAGAGAAAAAGAGTGTGTCAAATTAGAATTTCAAAAAAAGGAAAAAAGGTTTAAAAACTGAAAAATCACCCTGAGTAGTTTTATTTAATGGTGCGATTTCCAGGTTGTTAAAATGATCTGTTACTACTAGATTGATCGGGTTACTAGATCATAGTAGTTGAAAAACACTCATTACACAAACGTCGACATGTTTCTGCTCTGTCGGCCCACAGGGGTCTATAGAGCATTCGTCAGGACTCACAATTAAACAGACAATGTACGTATTACTCACACCTTTTGTGTTGTATTTCGTTAATAACCTGTATGATTTGCAGGGTATTGACTCCTCCGGTTTCTGAAAAGAAATAGGAAGAGAACATCGAGAGAGACACTCTTATTGCAAACATCCTGATTTAGGCTAGTGCATAGGGTAGAATAAAATTATTATTCATTCATTCCTGAAATTCATCTCTAAGGTGGGGAGGGTTTTGTAACCGGGTAGAGCTTTTTACGCTATGGACATAGTTGTGGAAATTGTAATTTGGAGGAACTGTAGAGAGCACACTCTGCGAGGGTGAGTTTTTACTTGTACGCGCTGGCCTATCATAGTGCAAGCATAAAGGAACCTTTTAAGTAAGGTGGGCGAGTTATTAAAAACGCAGCGCATTCTCATACCTTGTAAACGGAGAGTACTCGCTTGCGTCGGGGGGCCCTCAGGACACAGAGCTGTATTTAAAATGTATCGTGTTAATAAATATTACGTATGGTCACCTTACCGAGATTCAGTTGTTAATGCAGCGTAGCTCCGCCATTACCCGCGTGTGCTTGCAATCACGTCTAGTGCTGACTCTGCCCCCGGAAGTTCGTGAATCCGGCTGGGCAGGCGTTTTAAAGAGGCAGGCACTCTAGGCTTACGTGTTGCGGGCGTATCCGAATCATTTGTTTTTTTTGACAAAACTTTATTGCTTACATGGAGTAGATATGGCTCTTTAAATTCAAAACGAGTATTATTTATTTCATGAACTAGGCAGTTTCTTGTATTCTTTAGATGTTGAGTCATTTAGAAAATTGGTGCCACGGAATGGAATCATTCAGGCCGTTTTCGTAAGTTTTAAGGCGTTCCACCCACCTCTGTTCTTTCTCAAATAATGTTCTTTCACATCTTTGGGGTTTATCGGTTAGCATTTCGATTACTGTCCAGTGGATATCGTCGCAGGAATGACCTGCTTGCACGAAGTGGGAACAAAGTTTGGTGGTATTCTTCTTTAATCTTATATTGCTGCGATGTTCGCCAATTCTTGTTTTTATTTTTCGACATGTCATTCCAATATAACGCTTGCCACAGGGGCAGGTCACTGTATAGATAACATGGGTCGAATTGCAGTTCGTGTGTTGGCGCTGCTGCCAGAGGAGGGTGTCAGAAAGTTGTAATGTTTTGGTGGCAGTTGTAGTTTTACATGCTACGCATGACCCACACGGATAATGTCCAGTTACAGGTGACATAGTTATATCCCTGGGAAGAATTGCTTTCAGTTTTTTTGGCGGTGGTCGGGTATGTACCAAGACATCCTTGATGTTTTTTGATCTCCTATTGGCGAACCTTGGTCTGGGCCAATCAAAATGTCCTGTGTGAAGGATATGCCAGTTCTTATTTACTAATTTCTTTACTTCGTAAGAAACCTGGCTGAATGTTGTAACACAGGTAGTTAGATCAGGTGTTATTTCTTTTTGGAATGTTTGTAAGAGGCATTCTCTCGGTTGATTGGTGGCTCTTTTTTTACAGAGTTTGATGGTTTTCTCTGTGTAGTCTCTCTGTCTCAGTCTGTCGCTTAATTCATTGGCTTGCAATCTATAATCTGAGTTGTTACTGCAGTTCCTCTTTAAACGCAAAAACTGACTGTAGGGAAGATTGTCCCTCAATGGTTTGGGATGAAAACTTTTATAGGACAAAATGCTGTTTTTGGCCGTTGGTTTCCTGAACGTTTTTGTGTGTAACTCATTATCCTTTGCGAATATGGTTATATCCAGGAAATCAAGGTTGCAACTGGTGGCTGTATGTGTGAATTTTAGCCATGGGTCAAGGTTATTGAGCCAGTTCATAAAAGACTGTAGGTCCAGTTTATTGTCCCAAATCATGATGATATCATCGATGTATCTCTTCCAGTATAAAATACTGGAAGAGAAGGTGTTGTCCCCATTGGTTATGTAGAGTTCTTCAAAGTGACTGACATAGAGCCCTGCCACCGAGGGAGCGAAGGCGCTCCCCATGGAAGTTCCATGGATTTGAAGATACAAGTCATCCCCATAGGCAAAGAAGTTCTCCTTCAGTGCTAGCTTGCAACACTCTAGGATGAAATGTCTTGGTGTTTTAAATTGCCAATCTTTCGAAAATAAAACGTCTTCCAAAACTTGCATAGTATCATTTTGAGGCAGACTAGTGAAGAGGGCTTCAACATCCAGGCCCACCAGTAGCATCGTTTGAGGATTGAAAGGTTTTTTGTCTATTTGTACCAAGAGATCTCGTGTGTCCTTTAAATATGCCGGTGTTTGTTGGACAAGTGGCTTAAGAAATTCGTCGGCAAATTTAGAGAGCGGTTCTAATATTGAACCGATGCCCGAGACTATCGGACGACCTGGTGGTGGGCTTCTGTTTTTATGAGTTTTTGGCAGAGAATAAAAGTAGGGAGTAATAGGTTCTTTTGTCATCAGAAAATCTGCCTCCCTCGGTGTAATCCAACCTTTAGTCTCTGCTTCATTTACCATAATCGAAATGGTATTCCTGAGACTTTCAGTGGGGTCTGAGTCGATCTTTTGATAGAACCTTGTATCAGATAGGAGAGCTAAGCACTGTGAGTTATATCCTTCTTTGCTCAAGATAACAGTTCCACCCCCCTTGTCCGCTGGCTTGATCACTATTTCATCATTGGTTTTTAATGCTTCCAGGGCCAAGCGTTCGTTTTTGCTCAGATTTTGGTAGGGTTTTTTTTGTTTCAATTTGTCTACTCCATTTAGAAGTGCCTGTTCGAACGTCTGTAATTCTGGGTGTACGGTTGAGGCCGGTGGATTGAAGGTGGATTTATTCCTCAAAGTAGTATCACCCTGTTCTCTCATCCCAATGTTGGTATTCTGATTGGAGAAGAAGGCCTTCAATTTTAATGTCCTACAAAATTCTGCTAATTCACTCTTCAATTTGAAAGTGTCAAGTCGGGGGGTAGGTACAAATCCCAATCCCTTGTTAAGGATTTCGATCTGTTCTTGTGGTAATTCAATACCTGAGAGGTTGACTACGAGGGATTGGTTTTGCTGGTGGAGGGGTGGGATGCTGCCATGCTGCGTGTCTGCACATTCCTCTGTTGGTCTTGCCATCTGAGTGATTTTTTCTTTCCTCTTGGCTGGTTTTGGCCTCTCGATAAAAAATGAGGTTCTTTTTGGGTAGTGTGCATGTTGTGCCCCATCTGTTGATCTCCCAAGTTTGGCATTTGTTGCATACCAGGATTATATGGATCCATCCAGCCTCCATATGGTGGAACGAATGGCTGGTAATATGGCATGTTGTACCCGTGAAAGAATGGTCTCTGCCATCTATTTCCTCTCCTCGGGCGGTTTTGTCTGTAATTACTCCTGCCTCTCTTGGAGAAATATTCATCCGTACTATTGAAAGAATTGTTTGAGGAGTTATTAGATTCGTTGTCAGATCCTGTATCCTGTGGGGAGTATTCCTCCGCAGTATATGGGTGCATCTTTTCCTGGTTAAATTTTTTTAGGTCTTTACCAAGTTTGTTCAACTTGCTTTGTGTGAGAAATTCCCGGGTTTCCTCCAATTCTTTATTGATTTCATCCAACCTTTGTTTATAAACTGCGGGATTGATGCCTTTCTTTAGCTCCTTCTCGCAGTCTTCAATCTCTTTTAGGAGCCTATCTGATAATCTCTTTGCGGTTTTAACAATGAGTACTAGATAATCGAGAGTACACTTCCACGATATTGAGGACCAATCCCGTCGGAAGGCTAGGTCACTCAAGAAGATACGTGGGGCATTGTTGACCCAGAGGCCTCTTGGGGCTGCTTTCACTCTCAGATATTCTGTCATAATGATACCATGTATAGATGTTCTCATCTCTTCCCTTTTTTTCTCCGTCAATTTGTCCCAATCATCTGCCTGTGCTAATGCTACCGTGAGTTCAGTGTTCTGTAAGAGTGATTGTCCTGCCAGGATTTCGTCTATGTCATTCGCGTCAAAGCTCAAACCAAGATTGCCCTCCATTTTGAGTTTCTGGGTGATATATATATATACACCAGATGTGTATATAATATTTAATCCCGCTGCTGCACGCAGCTTAAGTACCAATCAATCAATAGGGAGGGACTAGGGATTTGAAGGTCTGTTTCATTCCCCAGGGTAAGTAGGCAATTTATCAAAGAGGAAACAGACACTTGTAACACTAGGCCATTGGTCATATAAATTTAGAGTAACCTCAAAAACCCTATGCAAATGTGGTTAGTGCGGTATATATGGTTCGTCCGCCCCGCATATGGGTTGTTGGCCGTTATCATTGGTTACTCCAAGTTAGTGATGTTGCCAGCCTCAACCGGAGGCACCTCTGGCCTGTAGTGCAGTGTCCAGAGAAAGAGAAAAAGAGTGTGTCAAATTAGAATTTCAAAAAAAGGAAAAAAGGTTTAAAAACTGAAAAATCACCCTGAGTAGTTTTATTTAATGGTGCGATTTCCAGGTTGTTAAAATGATCTGTTACTACTAGATTGATCGGGTTACTAGATCATAGTAGTTGAAAAACACTCATTACACAAACGTCGACATGTTTCGGCTCTGTCGGCCCACAGGGGTCTATAGAGCATTCGTCAGGACTCACAATTAAACAGACAATGTACGTATTACTCACACCTTTTGTGTTGTATTTCGTTAATAACCTGTATGATTTGCAGGGTATTGACTCCTCCGGTTTCTGAAAAGAAATAGGAAGAGAACATCGAGAGAGACACTCTTATTGCAAACATCCTGATTTAGGCTAGTGCATAGGGTAGAATAAAATTATTATTCATTCATTCCTGAAACTCATCTCTAAGGTGGGGAGGGTTTTGTAACCGGGTAGAGCTTTTTACGCTATGGACATAGTTGTGGAAATTGTAATTTGGAGGAACTGTAGAGAGCACACTCTGCGAGGGTGAGTTTTTACTTGTACGCGCTGGCCTATCATAGTGCAAGCATAAAGGAACCTTTTAAGTAAGGTGGGCGAGTTATTAAAAACGCAGCGCATTCTCATACCTTGTAAACGGAGAGTACTCGCTTGCGTCGGGGGGCCCTCAGGACACAGAGCTGTATTTAAAATGTATCGTGTTAATAAATATTACGTATGGTCACCTTACCGAGATTCAGTTGTTAATGCAGCGTAGCTCCGCCATTACCCGCGTGTGCTTGCAATCACGTCTAGTGCTGACTCTGCCCCCGGAAGTTCGTGAATCCGGCTGGGCAGGCGTTTTAAAGAGGCAGGCACTCTAGGCTTACGTGTTGCGGGCGTATCCGAATCATTTGTTTTTTTTGACAAAACTTTATTGCTTACATGGAGTAGATATGGCTCTTTAAATTCAAAACGAGTATTATTTATTTCATGAACTAGGCAGTTTCTTGTATTCTTTAGATGTTGAGTCATTTAGAAAATTGGTGCCACGGAATGGAATCATTCAGGCCGTTTTCGTAAGTTTTAAGGCGTTTCACCCACCTCTGTTCTTTCTCAAATAATGTTCTTTCACATCTTTGGGGTTTATCGGTTAGCATTTCGATTACTGTCCAGTGGATATCGTCGCAGGAATGACCTGCTTGCACGAAGTGGGAACAAAGTTTGGTGGTATTCTTCTTTAATCTTATATTGCTGCGATGTTCGCCAATTCTTGTTTTTATTTTTCGACATGTCATTCCAATATAACACTTGCCACAGGGGCAGGTCACTGTATAGATAACATGGGTCGAATTGCAGTTCGTGTGTTGGCGCTGCTGCCAGAGGAGGGTGTCAGAAAGTTGTAATGTTTTGGTGGCAGTTGTAGTTTTACATGCTACGCATGACCCACACGGATAATGTCCAGTTACAGGTGACATAGTTATATCCCTGGGAAGAATTGCTTTCAGTTTTTTTGGCGGTGGTCGGGTATGTACCAAGACATCCTTGATGTTTTTTGATCTCCTATTGGCGAACCTTGGTCTGGGCCAATCAAAATGTCCTGTGTGAAGGATATGCCAGTTCTTATTTACTAATTTCTTTACTTCGTAAGAAACCTGGCTGAATGTTGTAACACAGGTAGTTAGATCAGGTGTTATTTCTTTTTGGAATGTTTGTAAGAGGCATTCTCTCGGTTGATTGGTGGCTCTTTTTTTACAGAGTTTGATGGTTTTCTCTGTGTAGACTGAGACAGAGAGACTACACAGAGAAAACCATCAAACTCTGTAAAAAAAGAGCCACCAATCAACCGAGAGAATGCCTCTTACAAACATTCCAAAAAGAAATAACACCTGATCTAACTACCTGTGTTACAACATTCAGCCAGGTTTCTTACGAAGTAAAGAAATTAGTAAATAAGAACTGGCATATCCTTCACACAGGACATTTTGATTGGCCCAGACCAAGGTTCGCCAATAGGAGATCAAAAAACATCAAGGATGTCTTGGTACCTACCCGACCACCGCCAAAAAAACTGAAAGCAATTCTTCCCAGGGATATAACTATGTCACCTGTAACTGGACATTATCCGTGTGGGTCATGCGTAGCATGTAAAACTACAACTGCCACCAAAACATTACAACTTTCTGACACCCTCCTCTGGCAGCAGCGCCAACACACGAACTGCAATTCGACCCATGTTATCTATACAGTGACCTGCCCCTGTGGCAAGCGTTATATTGGAATGACATGTCGAAAAATAAAAACAAGAATTGGCGAACATCGCAGCAATATAAGATTAAAGAAGAATACCACCAAACTTTGTTCCCACTTCGTGCAAGCAGGTCATTCCTGCGACGATATCCACTGGACAGTAATCGAAATGCTAACCGATAAACCCCAAAGATGTGAAAGAACATTATTTGAGAAAGAACAGAGGTGGGTGGAACGCCTTAAAACTTACGAAAACGGCCTGAATGATTCCATTCCGTGGCACCAATTTTCTAAATGACTCAACATCTAAAGAATACAAGAAACTGCCTAGTTCATGAAATAAATAATACTCGTTTTGAATTTAAAGAGCCATATCTACTCCATGTAAGCAATAAAGTTTTGTCAAAAAAAACAAATGATTCGGATACGCCCGCAACACGTAAGCCTAGAGTGCCTGCCTCTTTAAAACGCCTGCCCAGCCGGATTCACGAACTTCCGGGGGCAGAGTCAGCACTAGACGTGATTGCAAGCACACGCGGGTAATGGCGGAGCTACGCTGCATTAACAACTGAATCTCGGTAAGGTGACCATACGTAATATTTATTAACACGATACATTTTAAATACAGCTCTGTGTCCTGAGGGCCCCCCGACGCAAGCGAGTACTCTCCGTTTACAAGGTATGAGAATGCGCTGCGTTTTTAATAACTCGCCCACCTTACTTAAAAGGTTCCTTTATGCTTGCACTATGATAGGCCAGCGCGTACAAGTAAAAACTCACCCTCGCAGAGTGTGCTCTCTACAGTTCCTCCAAATTACAATTTCCACAACTATGTCCATAGCGTAAAAAGCTCTACCCGGTTACAAAACCCTCCCCACCTTAGAGATGAGTTTCAGGAATGAATGAATAATAATTTTATTCTACCCTATGCACTAGCCTAAATCAGGATGTTTGCAATAAGAGTGTCTCTCTCGATGTTCTCTTCCTATTTCTTTTCAGAAACTGGAGGAGTCAATACCCTGCAAATCATACAGGTTATTAACGAAATACAACACAAAAGGTGTGAGTAATACGTACATTGTCTGTTTAATTGTGAGTCCTGACGAATGCTCTATAGACCCCTGTGGGCCGACAGAGCAGAAACATGTCGACGTTTGTGTAATGAGTGTTTTTCAACTACTATGATCTAGTAACCCGATCAATCTAGTAGTAACAGATCATTTTAACAACCTGGAAATCGCACCATTAAATAAAACTACTCAGGGTGATTTTTCAGTTTTTAAACCTTTTTTCCTTTTTTTGAAATTCTAATTTGACACACTCTTTTTCTCTTTCTCTGGACACTGCACTACAGGCCAGAGGTGCCTCCGGTTGAGGCTGGCAACATCACTAACTTGGAGTAACCAATGATAACGGCCAACAACCCATATGCGGGGCGGACGAACCATATATACCGCACTAACCACATTTGCATAGGGTTTTTGAGGTTACTCTAAATTTATATGACCAATGGCCTAGTGTTACAAGTGTCTGTTTCCTCTTTGATAAATTGAATATATGAGGTCACCAGATGTCAATTTCAGAAAGGTAGTTGCCTTGTATCTTCCAAAGGGAATACACCTTGTGAAAGCCTTCCTGCAGATTTTTCTATTTTCTCTATTATTTCTTATTTTTCATTTCTTCGTCATTAGTAACAGTGGGCTGTGCAGTTTCTTGCTGAATTATAACCTTGAAATATTTTGAAGGTTCGTATTATTCACTGTCACTTGTTCGAATTTGTAGATCCCTAATCGACTCTGGCGAGGTAGTCACATTCAGGTAGTTACCTGTGGGGGTCCCATTCAATATCCCCAGTCGGCGTCTCCTCGACACTCGCGCCTAATCCGCTCCGGCCAATAGTTGACACTGCTGCAAGTTGCGGCCTTTAGGGAGGGTTATGCTGCAGTTACCAAGAGTAGATCTGGTTCCTTCTGGTGCACCTTTATTCCCCACAGTTAGTTTAAGAGTTCCAGTTGAGGCTCAAACACCCTGGTCCTTTACCAGTGCTGTCAGATCCCATCCGAAGTTCATTAGGTCCTCTACTGGCCCTGCATGTGCATCAACCCCCTTGCTGGAGGCCACAACAGCTGTCTTTGCACCAGCACCTGCTCCCGACTCTGCACCGGTTTGGGTATCTGATACAGAACAGACCTGTGTGTTCTCAACCTCATGGTGGAGAATGCAGCTTTTGCAGTGGAAGTTCTCAGAACTGTGGAGGCACTGGTAAGCCAGCTGCCATTATTCTTAGGGAAATATTACAATCCGAGCCATATACTTCTAATTACTGCTTGTTTTATTTATTTTTTATTTATTTGAAAGGTTTTATATAGCGCTGGCTAGACCCGGATGTATCCGAGCGCTTTACATGAATATCAGACCATAGTTGACGGTTAAATCGTTACAAAGGTTATACAGTTATTAGAGCTTAGCTACATAGTTACATGTTCGGTCGAGACAAACAATAAGGGCATATGCGTAAGGGAAAAGGTAGGCAAGGGGAGCGATTCAGGGGGGAGGGGGTAGGAGCAGGAGAAGTAGACCGAGAATGAATAAGGGAAAGAGGAGGGGGAGGGTGAGAGACACAACATGAAAGAAGAAGGGGAGGGTGACGAGGGCACAAACCGGTAGACGAGTAAAAGCTGCGTTCAAAGTCCAGTAAGCTGTGATCCCAAGGGAAGTGATATCATTCTCCCAACTCAGATGCGAGAGGCTCCCTTTAAACAGTGGACTCTCTCAGAGGGGTCTCTGAGACTCCAAGGCCTACCTACCGGATCCTTCCCCAAAAAGGGAGAGGGAGTGCTTTGGCAAGGGGCGCCATACCATACCTCAACTGTGAGTGGCTCCCATAGCGCTGTGGACTCGGAGGGGTCACTGAGACTCCAGAGTAAAAGTAGTTGGATCTTTCCCCAACAAGGGGAGAAGGAGTGCTTCAGGGCCCAAGTCCTAAAAAAAGAAGTGGGGGGACGCTCCAAGTTAGGTGATGTCACCGGAAGTAACGTCTCGGCAGGAAGTGGCGTACCAAAATGTCGTCCCCTCTCATTAACAAAGGTTACAAGGCGATGGGGGCAGGTTCAAAGGGCATGAGCAGCTCAATGAAAAACGGTAATCACCAGCTCGTGCTGCCTTTCGTGGAGGGTTTTGTTGAGGGGTGTGGTGATATCCAGATTAGACTACATGAATGTAGTCTCCACTGGGCTTCCTTCCTGCTAAATGTGCAGGAAGAATTGCACAGCCAGAGCTATTTATAAAATGAAAGTCAAGCATATTACCCTCACACTAGTTGAGCTGCACTGATCGGCAATCAACAGCAGTGTTAACTGTAACATTCACTACCGTGTTTACCACACCCCCTTTGAGCACAGTCCCATAGTATCTAAAAAGTGGTTTGTCAGAAGCGAGCTTCCATTAAATCTTAGGACATGCGCCGGCTGCAGTACCCGGGCTCAAGAATTTCCCTGCAGACCGGCCTAGGTTTGGAAAGGTGACCTGCATCGAGCAGGAGAGCATACCTACCTGCTCGAGGAGTTGTACTGGGCCTGCCAGAGAAGCCAGCCTGATCCACACGCAAAACTGGCATCATTTGTTCTTTGCTCATTGAAATCTGTGAGCATTTTGGGTCGCTGTACCCATGCCTTGTACGATATGGTGAGCAAGATGTTACCCAATCTCTCGATCTAGTGCGCAGGTGTAAGGTTTTGAGGACGAGTCTTCACTCTACAGGCTAAGTTGCCTGCACTGTGGGCACAATTGTGGTTATCTGGCAGAATGCCATGATGAGGACTGGATTTTTGGAAATGCCTAGGCCTCCTTAATGGACATACCCTTCGATGGAGCCAGACTCTGGGGACAGAGTGGATTAAATGCTGAACCACTTAAGACAGAAAGGCAATCACTCATTCTGTAGGGCTGCTATTTATCTCTCTTGTACTGCCACCAATATAGGAAATTGCTGGGTTTTAACAAGAAACTTGCCTATTGTTTAGAGGGAAACCTCACAGCCTGTGCAGCCCTTGCTCACATCCAGGGCCAGTGCCAGAGGTTGTACCTAGCAACAAGTGCTAGTCTTCACTCCCTGCAGGTTTTTTAGTACCCCTCACTGAGTCCCATGAGGCCAATAGGGAGCAGGGTTCATTTGTCGTCCAGGTGGGACATTTATTTGGATCAATCAGTCCATCACATTGTTCATGTTGGCTACTTCCTACCTCTTTTTACGTCTCGCCTAGCTATCGCGTAAGCGATCGCTATGCAAGAGATTTAGTAAGGGACACCAGAAAATGCTTTGGAATGCGGTTTATAGCCAGTGCATGTGAGGCATTCAAGTGCGAAGCTGGCATCGGACTTGAAAGCAGCAGACTCCTTTCGCCAGCGCACGCTCGGCCAAACTTCCTGCTCCACCTCTTACAACAATTAACTTTCGTTATCGCTTACACCCCATATGCTCGTTCCCTCCCACCATTCCTTTGATGTCCGCTTTTCTTGTTGTTTATAAACCATTGCGTTGGTTCACTTGCTCACAATTTCCGATTAGAAAACACGCAATCCCCGCATGACTGCCCTTCCTGTTTTCATCATTCATTCATACTGTTTGTGACTAAGAACCCGAAACGCACTCACCCTGAGAATGGAACGCGCACACAGTCGCAGCAGAGCGTGCGCGCACTGATACAAGAGCATGCATACTCTAGTATCAAAGCACTTACACTGCTGCACGCCTCACACTGCTGCACGCCACACACTGCTGCACGCCTCACACTGCTGCACACTGCTGCATTACTCATGCTGCACACTGCCGCACGCCTCATACTGCTGCATGCCTCACACTGCTGCACGCCACACACTGCTGCATGCTGCACGCCACACACTGCTGCACGCCTCCCACTGTTGCACGCCTCCCACTGCTGCACGCCTCCCACTGCTGCACGCCTCCCACTGCTGCACGCCTCCCACTGCTGCATGCCTCCCACTGCTGCATGCCTCCCACTGCTGCACACCTCCCACTGCTGCATGCCTCCCACTGCTGCACGCCTCCCACTGCTGCACGCCTCCCACTGCTGCACGCCTCACACTGCTGCACGCCTCACACTGCTGCACGCCTCACACTGCTGCACGCCTCACACTGCTGCACGCCTCACACTGCTGCATTACTCACACTGCTGCATTACTCACACTGCCGCACGCCTCACACTGCCGCACGCCTCACACTGCCGCACGCCTCACACTGCCGCACGCCTCACACTGCCGCACGCCTCACACTGCCGCATGCCTCACACTGCTGCACGCCTCACACTGCTGCACGCCTCACACCTCACACTGCTGCACGCCTCACACTGCTGCACGCCTCACACTGCTGCACGCCTCACACTGCTGCACGCCACACACTGCTGCACGCCACACACTGCTGCAGGCCTCACACTGCTGCACACTGCTGCATTACTCATGCTGCACACTGCCGCACGCCTCATACTGCTGCATGCCTCACACTGCTGCACGCCACACACTGCTGCACGCCACACACTGCTGCATGCTGCACGCCACGCACTGCTGCACGCCACACACTGCTGCACGCCTCCCATTGCTACACGCCTCCCATTGCTGCACGCCTCACACTGCTGCACGCCTCACACTGCTGCATGCCTCACACTGCTGCACGCCTCACACTGCTGCACGCCTCACACTGCTGCACGCCTCACACTGCTGCACGCCTCACACTGCTGCACGCCTCACACTGCTGCACGCCTCACACTGCCGCACGCCTCACACTGCCGCACGCCTCACACTGCCGCACGCCTCACACTGCCGCACGCCTCACACTGCCGCACGCCTCACACTGCCGCACGCCTCACACTGCCGCATGCCTCACACTGCTGCATGCTGCACACTGCTGCACGACACACTGCCACACGCCACCCACTGCCGCATGCCATCCACTGCCGCACGCCATCCACTGCTGCACGCTGCACACTGCTGCACACTGATGCACGCCTCCCACTGCTGCACGCCTCCCACTGCTGCACGCCTCCCACTGCTGCACGCCTCCCACTGCTGCACGCCTCCCACTGCTGCACGCCTCCCACTGCTGCACGCCTCCCACTGCTGCACGCCTCCCACTGCTGCACGCCTCCCACTGCTGCACGCCTCCCACTGCTGCACGCCTCCCACTGCTGCACGCCTCCCACTGCTGCACGCCTCCCACTGCTGCACGCCTCACACTGCTGCATTACTCACACTGCTGCATTACTCACACTGCTGCATTACTCACACTGCTGCATTACTCACACTGCTGCATTACTCACACTGCTGCATTACTCACACTGCTGCATTACTCACACTGCCGCACGCCTCACACTGCCGCACGCCTCACACTGCCGCACGCCTCACACTGCCGCACGCCTCACACTGCCGCACGCCTCACACTGCCGCACGCCTCACACTGCCGCACGCCTCACACTGCCGCACGCCTCACACTGCCGCACGCCTCACACTGCGGCACGCCTCACACTGCGGCACGCCTCACACTGCTGCATGCTGCACACTGCTGCACGACACACTACCGCACGCCACCCACTTCCGCACGCCACCCACTTCCGCACGCCACCCACTGTCGCACGCCACCCACTGCCGCACGCCTCTCTGCTGCACACTGCCGCATTACTCACACTGCCGCACGCCTCACACTGCCACACGCCTCACACTGCCGCACGCCTCACACTGCTGCACGCTGCTGCATTACTCGCACCGCTGCATGCTGCACACTGCCGCACGCCTCACACTGCCGCACGCCGCCGCACACCTCACACTGCTGCACGCCTCACACTGCTGCACGCTGCTGCATTACTCACACTGCTGCACGCTGCTGCATTACTCACACCGCTGCATGCTGCACACTGCCGCACGCCTCACACTGCCGCACGCCTCACACTGCCGCACGCCTCACACTGCCGCACGCCTCACACTGCCGCACGCCTCACACTGCCGCACGCCTCACACTGCCGCACGCCTCACACTGCCGCACGCCTCACACTGCCGCACGCCTCACACTGCCGCACGCCTCACACTGCCGCACGCCTCACACTGCCGCACGCCTCACACTGCCGCACGCCTCACAGTGCCGCACGCCTCACAGTGCCGCACGCCTCACAGTGCCGCACGCCTCACAGTGCCGCACGCCTCACACTTCCGCACGCCTCACAGTGCCGCACGCCTCACAGTGCCGCACGCCTCACAGTGCCGCACGCCTCACAGTGCCGCACGCCTCAGTGCTGCACGCCTCACAGTGCCGCACGCCTCACACTGCTGCACGCCTCACACTGCTGCACGCCACACACTGCTGCACACCTCTCACTGCTGCACGCCTCTCACTGCTGCACGCCTCACACTGCTGCATGCCTCACACTGCAGCACACCTCACACTGCTGAACGCCTCTCACTGCTGCACGCCTCACACTGCTGCACACTGCTGCATTACTCACACTGCTGCACCCCACACACTGCCGCACGCCTCACACTGCCGCACGCCTCACACTGCCGCATGCCTCACACTGCCGCACGCCTCACACTGCCGCACGCCTCACACTGCCGCACGCCTCACACTGCCGCACACTGCTGCACACTGCTGCACGCCACACACTGCTGCACGCCACACACTGCTGCACGCCACACACTGCTGCACGCCACACACTGCTGCACACTGCTGCATTACTCATGCTGCACACTGCTGCACGCCTCATACTGCTGCATGCCTCACACTGCTGCACGCCACACACTATTGCATGCTGCATGCCTCCCACTGCTGCACGCCTCCCACTGCTGCACGCCTCCCACTGCTGCACGCCTCCCACTGCTGCACGCCTCCCACTGCTGCACGCCTCCCACTGCTGCACGCCTCCCACTGCTGCATGCCTCCCACTGCTGCACGCCTCCCACTGCTGCACGCCTCCCACTGCTGCACGCCTCCCACTGCTGCACGCCTCCCACTGCTGCACGCCTCCCACTGCTGCATGCCTCATACTGCTGCACGCCTCACACTGCTGCACGCCTCACACTGCCGCACGCCTCACACTGCCGCACGCCTCACACTGCCGCACGCCTCACACTGCCGCACGCCTCACACTGCCGCACGCCTCACACTGCCGCACGCCTCACACTGCCGCACGCCTCACACTGCCGCACGCCTCACACTGCCGCACGCCTCACCCTGCCGCACGCCTCACACTGCTGCACGCCTCACACTGCTGCACGCCTCACACTGCTGCACGCCACACACTGCTGCACGCCTCACACTGCTGCACACTGCTGCATTACTCATGCTGCACACTGCCGCATGCCTCATACTGCTGCATGCCTCACACTGCTGCGCGCCACACACTGCTGCGCGCCACACACTGCTGCATGCCACACACTGCTGCATGCTGCACGCCACACACTGCTGCATGCTGCACGCCACGCACTGCTGCACGCCACACACTGCTGCACGCCACACACTGCTGCACGCCACACACTGCTGCACGCCTCCCATTGCTACACGCCTCCCATTGCTGCACGCCTCACACTGCTGCACGCCTCACACTGCTGCACGCCTCACACTGCTGCACGCCTCACACTGCTGCACGCCTCACACTGCTGCACGCCTCACACTGCTGCACGCCTCACACTGCTGCACGCCTCACACTGCCGCACGCCTCACACTGCCGCATGCCTCACACTGCTGCATGCCTCACACTGCCGCACGCCTCACACTGCCGCACGCCGCCGCACGCCTCACACTGCCGCACGCCTCACACTGCCGCACGCCTCACTCTGCCGCACGCCTCACTCTGCCGCACGCCTCACTCTGCCGCACGCCTCACTCTGCCGCACGCCTCACTCTGCCGCACGCCTCACTCTGCCGCACGCCTCACTCTGCCGCACGCCTCACTCTGCCGCACGCCTCACTCTGCCGCACGCCTCACTCTGCCGCACGCCTCACACTGCCGCACGCCTCACACTGCCGCACGCCTCACACTGCCGCACGCCTCACACTGCTGCATGCTGCACACTGCCGCACAACACACTGCCACACGCCACCCACTGCTGCACGCCATCCACTGCTGCACGCTGCACACTGCTGCACACTGATGCATTACTCACACTGCTGCATGCCACACACTGCTGCATGCCACACACTGCTGCATGCTGCACGCATCCCACTGCTGCACGCCTCCCACTGCTGCACGCCTCCCGCTGCTGCACGCCTCCCGCTGCTGCACGCCTCCCACTGCTGCACGCCTCCCACTGCTGCACGCCTCCCACTGCTGCACGCCTCCCACTGCTGCACGCCTCCCACTGCTGCACGCCTCCCACTGCTGCACGCCTCCCACTGCTGCACGCCTCCCACTGCTGCACGCCTCCCACTGCTGCTCGCCTCCCACTGCTGCACGCCTCCCACTGCTGCACGCCTCCCACTGCTGCACGCCTCCCACTGCTGCACGCCTCCCACTGCTGCACGCCTCCCACTGTTGCACGCCTCCCACTGTTGCACGCCTCCCACTGCTGCACGCCTCCCACTGCTGCACGCCTCCCACTGCTGCACGCCTCCCACTGCCGCACGCCTCACACTGCCGCACGCCTCACACTGCCGCACGCCTCACACTGCCGCACGCCTCACACTGCCGCACGCCTCACACTGCCGCACGCCTCACACTGCCGCACGCCTCACACTGCCGCACGCCTCACACTGCCGCACGCCGCACGACACACTACCGCACGCCACCCACTTCCGCACGCCACCCACTGCCGCACGCCTCACTCTGCTGCACACTGCCGCATTACTCACACTGCCGCACGCCTCACACTGCCGCACGCTGCTGCATTACTCACACCGCTGCATGCTGCACACTGCCGCACGCCTTGCACTGCCGCACACCGCCGCACACCTCACACTGCTGCACGCCTCACACTGCTGCATTACTCACACCGCTGCATGCTGCACACCGCTGCACGCCTCACACCGCCGCACGCCTCACACTGCTGCACGCCTCACACTGCCGCACGCCTCACACTGCCGCACGCCTCACACTGCCGCACGCCTCACACTGCCGCACGCCTCACACTGCCGCACGCCTCACACTGCCGCACGCCTCACACTGCCGCACGCCTCACACTGCCGCACGCCTCACACTGCCGCACGCCTCACACTGCCGCACGCCTCACACTGCCGCACACTGCTGCACGCCGCACACTGCTGCATGCCACACACTGCTGCACGCCACACACTGCCGCACACTGCTGCACGCTGCACACTGCTGCACGCCACACACTGCTGCACGCCACACACTGCTGCACGCCACACACTGCTGCACGCCTCGCACTGCTGCACGCCTCACACTGCTGCACGCCTCGCACTGCTGCACGCCACACACTGCTGCACGCCTCACACTGCTGCACGCCTCACACTGCTGCACGCCTCACACTGCTGCACGCCTCACACTGCTGCACGCCTCACACTGCTGCACGCCTCACACTGCTGCACGCCGCTGCACCCCACACACTGCTGCACCCCACACACACCATCACATCACTCTGGGACACCGCCACATCACTCTGGGACACCGCCACATCACTCTGGGACACCGCCACATCACTCTGGGGCACCGCCACATCACTCTGGGACACCGCCACATCACTCTGGGACACCACCACATCATTCAGCCCAACCACATCATCACTCAGCACCACAACATCATCACTCAGCATCACAACATCATCACTCAGCACCACAACATCATCACTCAGCATCACAACATCATCACTCAGCACCACAACAACACTGTCCTTTCTTGCTACCAACAAGCATTGCCTTAGCCAATAGGACTCGCATTAGGAAAGTGTAAGCTATTGGCTTTGTGAATAACAATGCTATTAATTTATATATTTTCAAACCCAACACATATTAAAAAATATTGTCATTTACAATACCAA
The DNA here is from genome assembly GCF_964263255.1 of Lissotriton vulgaris. Lineage (NCBI taxonomy): Eukaryota > Metazoa > Chordata > Amphibia > Caudata > Salamandridae > Lissotriton > Lissotriton vulgaris. The sequence goes on along the minus strand of NC_141695.1, from coordinate 1,159,640,366 downwards.
TAGCTCACACTTTCCTAATGCGAGACGTATTGCATTTCAAATGCTTGTTTCCACTCACCGATCGATCCATCCCCTCCCCCCCCCCCCCAGCTGTGACTGCAGACCATGCCACTCTCCTATCCATTGGGATTAAGGCCATGTTCGTAAAGAGATGTTATTTCCTGGTCTCCGAGAAGAATGGGAGATTGAGGCCTATCTTGGACCCCAGGCTTCTAAACATCTTCCTGCGAGAGGACATGTTCAAAATGCTGATGTTGGCCTAGGTTCTGTTAACCTTGGATCCCAGAGACTGTATGATGGTCCTTTACTTACAGGTCATGTCGTTTTTCATGCTGACATCCTGCAGTCCCACAGGGATGTCTGGTTCTGACTGGGGCACAATCTTATCAATTCAACATTTACCTCTGCCCCACTGACCATCTTAACAGGCAGAATACATGTGTTGCCATACATTGATGACTGTCTGTGCTGCTTGTCATTGTTTCCTTGCTCCCTTCCTGGGGTCATCAGCCTGTGCAGTGGATCCCCTTTAAAAGGGGCCATCCTAGACACAGTAGTATAAATGGCTTTTCCACGTCTGCTATGATCCTAGTGTTTTTGGCATGAGCCCTCGTTACAGCCTGATGGTTCGGAGGCCTCACCCGTACCAGAGATCACAGTTGACACAGATGCATGTCTCCGTACTGGGAAGGTCACCTGGAGGGTGTGGAGATCAGAAGCTATTGAAGCAGCATCAGCACATCAATTTTCAAGAGCTGTGAGCCATTCATCTTTTCCTCAAGGTATTTGTGCCTTCCCGCCATGTCTTTATGGACAACATAATGCAGTACTGCAAAAAGCTCAGTGATGTGGAGTCTTGTGCGCTCTGTGTGGAGGCTAGCTGTGGCTGGTCCTTCACATGATTTCCATTATAGTCAAACACCTGGTGGGCTCTTTCACCGTGAAGGGTGGTCATGGTGACAGTGGTTAGCCTGCATCCTCTTGCTGACCAAGAGTGGCATCTGTATTCAGAGGTAGAGCAGGGCATCTAGGCCCAGTGGGTCATGCTTGTGTCAGATATTTGTGCTACCTCTAAGAACACACGTTGTCTGTCTCCTTGTTGAAGTTCTCTATAAGACGTGTTCTGCCTTGAGTGGGACTCTGGCCTCCTGTATGCATTCCCACCACTGCCATTGATTCCATGGGTCCGGAAGAAGAACAAAAGAGAACAAGCGCAGATCGTCCGGAAAGCATCCAGATTGGGCCCAGATAGTCTGATAGTCTTCCCATTAGAACTTGACCTGTGACTTCCACTTCGGCTTCCTCTACAGAAGGAACTGCTTCCCAAGCAGCTGAGCAGGGTCCCGCACCTGGAAACCACATGTTTTGCCTCCAGATTGAACACTTCTAATGCAGTGGTTTTGATTTGCCACGATAAATTGTGGACGTGATTACGGCAGCTTGTCATCTTTTGACAGAGACCATCTACTCTAACTGCTGGACTGTTTATAGCCTGCTGCGAGGACCAACATACTGGCCCTTTTAAGGCTAAATTAGCTGATGTTCTTTTGTTTGTTATATTGTTAACATGGCAAGGCCTTGCTGTGGGCACTGTTGGATTAATTTGGTTGGTACTTTTTCGATGTGCAAGCCCTTTGAACTCCTGCATAGTTGCACAATTAAACCACCTTCGTTATTGCAAACATTTCCATACAACGTGTCAGTGAGCTGCCGGCGGTTTCAATGTAACCACCAAACGCTATGGTCCACCTTGGTAATTGATGTCCAGGCTTCTCCTTTGTCCTGAAGGTAGTGTAACCCTTCCATGTGGGACAGAATATCACTTTCCCCATATTTTTTTCTCCTCCATATCAGTCATGGAGGAAGAGACGCTGCGCTGCTTGGATCCCAAACGCGCCTTTGCATGGGAGCATCATCTAGAAATTCACCTTTTCTTTCAGTTTGCAAAGAAAATGGACCATAATGATATACTGATTGATTGATTGAGCTTTTATTCGATATGCAAGATATCTTGTAAGCGTACACAAAATACAGCCATTTACAAAACTACAAAAGACATTATTTAAAAAAAGCAATTATTAAATGCACATTTAAAAAGGATAAAAGGACATATAATGCCAGAATAAATTAACTAAAAGTGAATTAAACCGCTATTGCCAGTCTCTTGCATCGAATCAACCAAAACTGTTTTAAAAATTTGGCTATACGACAAACGATAGGGGGGGAAGTGTCCGTCATTAGGATGCGCAGGGCTACTAGATAACTACCTGTGCCCATATTGCGGCAAAGGGGTTTAAGCCAAAAACTCCTGGGATTTGCATAGTCCGGACATTCAAATAGGATATGCGTAATGGACTCTATCCTAGTAGGACAACTTGCACAAAAAGGGGACGTGTGGGCACCAGATTTCCACTTAGACACCAGAGCCCCAACTGGAAGGGAGCCCACTCTAAATTTAAAATACAGTGCTCGATCGACTGGAAGAGTAATTAGGTCCAGATAAGGCTCATAGACTACTGCATCTTTTACTGTTAAAAAGGCAGCTGTGGATTTACAATGTTCAGAGTTTGTAACTAGCTGTTCCGCAACCCAATTCCAGTAATGTCTCTTCAGAACCTCTTTTGGTGGAGCCGATCTTGATAACCAACAGTCCCCCAGTCCGATTTTCTCCAAGAGTTTTTTTGTGTCTCTCAGCCATCTAATTTTTGCCCAACCGCCCAAGCTCATTATCTCCGCCAACCCTTCAGCATACGATTTTAACTCTTCACCCCTCCAGATACGTGTCCATAAAAGGAGTGGGCGAAGCCGGGCTTGGTCTTTAATGTTCTTACAACCTGTGTCCAGCAGCACAGGTACTGTTGGAGTGCTCGGAGGGATGGCGATTAAGGATTTCAAGAGCTTGCTCTCTGCTGTTGCCAAGGAGTCCAGACAGCAATGCCCCCACAGTTCGGCCCCGTACAAGGCTGATGTTACTACCTTAGCCTTGTAGATGTCAATTACTGGGGTAAGCGACCTCCTTGGTGATGCCCGGAATTCCCTCAGGAGGGCACCTCCTACTCTCTTGTGGTTGAGGACCATCTTAGCAATGTGAGGTGACCAGTTCATGTTATCCGTGATCCGAATTCCGAGGTAGTCAAATTCGGATACTTTCTCCAAGGCAACAGAATTGAGAATAGGAGGGCGGCCCAGTTTCCTTGGAGGATTTAGGACTAAAAACTTGGTTTTATCCACATTGATTACTAGGCCCTTTGCAACACAGAAGTTCTGGCAATGGGTTAACAGTTTCTGGAGGCCTTGCGGAGTCTTAGAGATCAAGAGCGTGTCGTCCGCAAAAAGCAGGGTGGGGATCCGCACTCCTCCGAGACAGGGGGCGTCGGCTGGTTCTTGCTGGAGATATTCCACCACCCCATTCACATATAATGAGAAAAGGGTGGGCGCCAGAACGCATCCCTGTCTCACACCCCTAGACACTGGTATTTTCTCTGTTAGCTCTCCATTTCTTCCCCAGCGGACCTGAGCAAAGGTGTGGGCGTGAAGGCTAATAAGGAGGGACAGGATGTAAGGAGGCAGTCCCAGCCCATAAAGCACCCTCCATAGCTCCTCCCGGGGGACTATAAAGCACCCTCCATAGCTCCTCCCGGGGGACTAGGTCAAAGGCAGTCCTCAGGTCTATAAAAGCCAGGTATAGACTGCCCTTGCCTAGCTCCACCACCTTCCACCCAAGAAGTGCCAACCTAAACACCTGCTCTATCGTCCCCATTCCTGCCCGAAAACCTGCCTGGAAGTCTGATAATATTTTATTTTCCTCCACCCAATGGAGAATCCTACCCAGTATAGCTTTTCCTGCTATCTTTTGGGTGGAGTCTATCAGGCTTATGGGGCGGTAGTTCCCTGGGATTTCTCTGCCTTCTTTTTTTTATAGATCGGGACCACCACCGCCCCCTTCCAGGAATCGGGCACTGGCCCTCCCATCATAATGTCATTAAGGAGAGCTGCAATAACCCTTCCCCACGCCACTGGATATGGCCGCATAAGGTCCCCCGGCAGACCATCTGGACCTCCTGCCTTGCGGGGGGCTACCCACCCAATTACCTTTTCGATCTCTAAAGGTGTAAAGAGATTATAGGTATGGGGCTCGGATACCAGTGGGGAGGTCACCCTAACATTTAGTTCCCCATCTGCCGGGAGGTATAAAGCCCCAAAGTGTTTTACCCAGCTTTGTGGGGGAATATTACAGGGTCTCATAGTTTCCTCGGGCCTGTTCCGGGAACCTACAAGGTTCCAGAAGCCCCTTGAATCTTTACTTTTGCTAGCATGGAGTAGGTCCTCCCAAAATTTCTCTTCCCACTCCATCCTAGCAATTTTAAGGGATCTATTGTAGGCCTTCCTTGCTTCCAGTATAACGCTATGCGATTTGTGCTTCACTGCCTCTACAAGAGTTGTTTTATGTGCCCTACATGTTTGTGTGTACCAACCATTACCTTGTTTTTTCCTTCGTTTATTTCCTGACTTGCTAGCAGGGATGGTAAACACGTTTGTCAAAGCCTCTACTAGAGAGACAAAGACCCCACTCACCCTACCCACCCCTTCCGAGAACGACCCCAAATCTGACACTGCTTGATTTAAGAGGGTTGAGATTTCTCCAACCCTTTCCTCTGAGAGGACCAATTTAGCCCATTTTAGGCGCCTTCCACAGAGAGAGACTACAGACTCATCGGGGGGAGCTACTACAGGGTTAATGGGACCCTTTTTAGGAAGACACCACCACTGGGCCATGGTTAAGGAAAGTGGGTTGTGGTCACTTTCAATTGTCGGGACCACAACCATATCCCTCACTTGGCTCCAGAGACATACATCTAGTAAGATGTAGTCTATTCTAGAGGTGTGTCCTGGTCTGTTATATGTATGGGCCCCCCCCCCTATCCGAAGTTGTCCTTCCATTCACTGCCCTTAGGTTTAATTCAAGGCTTAGGGAGTATAGCTGTAACGCCACCTCTGACCATTTCCTAATGGGTGGAATCTCTAAAACAGGGATCCCTATCCTAGTGTCCTCCTCGTCCTGGTCTAGGGCTACGTCCGAGCCCAAGGGCTCGAACGTACAGTTCATGTCACCCGCGACCAGTATACATGACTTGTGTGGAGTTGTATTCAAAAGGGTCTCTAGGAGAGATAGTACAGAGGACTTCCTCCCGCCCTTAGTCCCTCTGGCGTAGACATTATAGACAATTAGTAATATTCTACCCCTTGGGTCTCTTAAAATAATATTTTGGATATCCGGACAACCAGTCTGTGTCTCCTCTATTCTGCAGTCTAAGGATGCTGCTACCCATATGAGCAGGCCACCCGAGGGGCGTCCTCTCCCTGTTTCCGAGGTTAGCGCAGGCACAGAGTAGGAGGAGAATCCCACCCTATGTACCGACTCCAAACTCCAAGTCTCTTGGAAGATACATAAGGAGTGCTCATCAACCAGGGCATTCGGCATTCCAGTCTGGGAGGGACAACTTTCTAGCGATCCCTGCGACATTCCAGCTGAAAACCTTAAAGACTAGGTCCGTCACAGCTGATGTGTCGCTGGTCGCGAGAACACTACTGTCCGCAGGCCTCACAGAAGGAACTTGCAAATGACAATCTAGAGGAATGGGCAGAGAGGCTACCAACCCACTAACGCTTGCAGATAAGGGTGAGGCTGTTCGGAGTGGTGATACTACCATTGGGTCTATTCTATTAACAGTTGCAGTATCTGCAACTGCAACTGTGATTTCCCTCGTGTCGCCCTCCTCCAGTCAACAACTCCCTGGCACCCAAGGGGGGTTCAGCCCATTGCCCCCAAGGCCCCCAACCCAGCATGTGTCCCAGTCTTGACAAAAACCAAGAGTACTAGGACCCTCCCATGGCGACATAGCAATTTGCCTTGGGTAAAAAAAAGTTAAGTCCACTACTTTAACCCCTACTGAATCCATGTTTTTATAGGACTACAGATGGTGCTCACTACTCTGGGATCTTGGAAGTTTATTATTATACAGTCCCCCTCCTGTGTTTTTTTCCCCTGCCCTACCCACCCTACCATGCGAACACTTAGGATAAGCCCATCCACGCCAGTCGGAATTGGCTTATTTGACTCTAGCCAGTGGATGCACTTATTCTTAAGGGATTGGTGGTCCTCCAACTGGCCTTCCTTCAGAGGGGGAACATTTACTAATACGGCGACAAAAGGTTGACCATCTGGTGGGAGGTTTACAGGGGGGATCCGCCGTGTGAGATTTCGAGGGGCCACTGTAGTGACAGCTGGGGCTATAGATTGGGGAGCAGTTTTGGCGACCATTCCTGTCGCTGGTCCCTTGACTTTATCTTGTATACCAGGTGTTTGGCTAGCTTTTACTTTACCTCTGCTTGCCTGGGGCTGCACTTGTGGAAGTGGCTTAGGTGTAGTTTTGGCAACCTCTATGGGTGTTAACGTTCCCTTGGGTTGGGGGCCTTGCTGTAGGTGGGGAAGGAATTTTAGGTGCT